>NW_006198015.1:538526-561000 GCF_000334495.1 Tupaia belangeri chinensis | reverse complement strand
CATCAAATTAAAAAATAATAATAAATAAATTCATTTTTTTAAAGAAAAGAACTCAAGATTAATGTATCATAGAGGAGGCCGGCAAGTGGCGTGGTGGTTAAAGGTGCTGGATTCCCACATGGCTGACTGTGGTTCGAGTCCTGGACCTGACAGCTTGCTTTCTCACTTTCTCTCTCTCTCTGTCCCTCTCTGGTCAAATTAAAACAAACAAATGAATAAATAAATAAAGTTAAATGGGATAATTCTTTTTAAAAAAATGTATCATAGAGAACAAATCAGCCCAATATCCAATTCATTGTTCCCTTTCAGAAACGCGGTCTCAAGAAGGCCTGCAGCCTCAGGTCTCCACATCTGGGCTCACCCACTGGCAGATCTGAGACAGCCTCTGTTGCTCAGGAGAGGTGCAGCCGGACAGCAGCCCTCCTCTGAGCCCCACAGCAGGTAGCACTGGGAGCGCCCAGGGCAGGGGACAGAGCAGAGCACTGAAAGGCGTGGGTTTCTGGCTCTAATGTTTGTCATGCTTTCTCTAGAGCCTCTTGGTCTCTACAATGACAGCAGCACTTCCCTGGTGAGACTGCCCAGGTGAGCTGAAACTGCAAATGAGGCAAGCACACGTAAGGGCACGTAAGGGATGTGGCAGTGAACTTCCCATTCCACTCAAAGCATCCACAGCTCATGTAGTGGCCTGGCTCTAGTCATGCAGTGTTCAGAAATTAGCACCCTCCAGGCACCAGCAGATGGTGTAACAGTCACGTCGCTGGACTCCCATGTAGTCAACCGTGGTTTGAGTCCCTGATTGCGTGGCTTAAAACTCACGCCGGGCGCGTGTGCGTGCGTGTCCAAGATCCCAAGAGGAGAATGGAGGAGAAGGGATTGTGGTGTGGCCATCCCCCTGGGGGGTGATTTCTCACTTTCTGTCTCTCTGTCTCTGGTGAGTTCACCTGCCCTATACCAAAAAAATCTCTCTTAAAAAAAAAAAAAGAAAAGAAATTAGCGGGACTAGCAGTTAGCGTAATGGTTATGTCGCTGAACTCCCATGTAGTCGACTGTGGTTCGAGTCCTGGACTCAGGGGCTTAAACTCACACCAGGCGTGTGTGCGTGCATGTCCCAGATCCCTAGAGAATGGAGGAGAAAGGATTGCGTTGTGGCCATTTCCCCCCGGGGGGGGGGGGGGGGGCTTGATTTCTCGCTTTTTGTCTCTCTGTCTCTCTCTTGCTGGCGAGCACGCATGCCCTAGCAAAAACCTCAGCAAAAAAAGAAAAAAAGAAAAATTCACTTTGATGACAGAATTCTGATGGAAAATCATATTGTTATAAAAGGTGCCGTGTACTTCCTTCCTCTTCCCCACCCACTCATTATCCCCCTCACCCTCGTGCTCCGGAGACCTAACAGAAAGCATCTACCCCTGTGAGGCACTCTGTCCAAACCACCACCTGCCGCGGCCACAGCCTCAGCCCCCACAGGACTCCCGTTGCCCATCGTCTCGTGTCCTCCTTCATCCAATCTCCACAGATTACCGGATTTACTTTATTAAACTGAAAACTTGGGTCCTCAAACTATTCTGCTTAAAAGCCTCCAGGGGGTTTCCATCTCACTTAGGATAAGGTGGGCATGACCTACAGGCTCCCGCAAGACCTGACCCTGTCTATCCCTCAGCTCTGTCTCCTGCCAGCCTTTCCCGCTCTCTCTGACCCAGCCCCCCCACCTGCCTTTCTTCCTCGCACTCGCTCAGGACTTCGCACTTGCTATTCTTGTCGAAGTACTTTCCCCTGTCACAGGCCAACTCATGTGTCCCCAAACTCATATGTTGGAGTGCTTCAGGATATGACTGGATTGAAGACTGGACTGTTTTTCATTTTTATTTTGATTTTTTGCCACTGGTGGCTGGAGAGACAGAGAGACAGGGGGAAAGCAAGAAATCACTCCCCGTGAGACATGGTCATGCCAAATTCCTTCTATCCAGCTCTCCTTTTGGGATTTGGGGTCCATATGCACATGTGCCCGGTGTATTTTTCAAGCTGCTGGATCCAGGATTCAAATAGCACAGTTAGCCATATGGAATCCAGCTGCCTTAACCACAATGCCACCAGCTGGTCTGAAGGCAGGGTCTTTAAAGAGGAAATCAATATAAAAAAAATTTTTTTTCAGGTGGGTCCTAATCCAGTATGAGTAATGTCTTTATAAGAAAAGGAAATCAGCAGACAGACACACACGCAGGGAGAAGGCAGTCACCTGACAACCACGAAGAGAGGCCTCAGAAGGAACCTACATGGCTGACACCCGGACCTTGGACTTCCAGCCTCCAGAACTAGGAGAACTGTTCTGGTCAAGCCACCTGGTCTGTGGTACTTTGCCATGGCAGCCCCAGCAGATTCATACAGCCCCTGTCTTGACAGGGCTAACGCCTTCTTTTTAATTTTTTAATTTATTTATTATTTTTTTTTTTTAGTTTAATGTACCTTAATAGCAAACTTACAGGAACAGCACAGAAGACAGACAACATTAAAAACATGTGCTTGAACGTAGGACAACTCAGTTCGAAAAGTATAGTGAATGGATGGAAACCACCGTACGACAACAATGCTACAAACACCATTTAGTTGCCGTCAATAAAATACCTACTTGTTTAAAAAAAAAAATCCAAATGCTGGCATTATCCAGAAAAATTTAACAGGTTTATTTATAATCATTATAAAGTTGAACTGCTGAAACGTGTTCACCGAAACATTTTGACTTGCATTAATGTTTTATATCCCCGCATTTACATTAAAAATCCACACACAAATGAAAATGAAAAAACTGCCAATCCCGATTTCTGTCCCCTATTTTCCACTCACAATCATATACTTAGGTATCTTTTGACCCCAAGAGGGAGAAAAAAAAAAATCTAACGTTCAGAACTACCAATACCAGGAAGAAGAGGGAAAAAAAAATTTTTTTTTGAGAATGAAATGTTTCCCATCATAGTGGATTCTTAAGCACGTTCTCACCTATGCGGCGTGCCAGCTGGATGTCTTCTGGCATAATTGTTACACGTTTGGCATGGATAGCACACAGGTTGGTATCTTCAAAAAGGCCAACCAAATAGGCCTCACTTGCGATCTATTTTGAAATCCTGAGCAATTGCTCACACCAGACGCTGGAAAGGAAGTTGGCGAATCAGAAGTTCAGTGGACTTCTGATAACGACTGATTTCATGGAGTGCCACAGTACCCGGCCTGTAACAATGAGGTTTCTTCACCCCACCAGTAGAGGGCGCACTCATGGGGGGGGGGTAGCTCTTGTAGCCAGTTGCTTCCTGGATGCTTTACCACCGGTGGATTTGCAGGCTGTCTGCTTTATAGGAGGCATGGTAGAGAGGCCTCCTAACTTACCCCCTTCTTCTGCTGGAGCTCAACGAGCTAGCAAAGGCACTGGCATTGGACAGCGATGGCGGCACCGCGGAGGCTGCGAACACAATGCTTCTCTTATAAAAAACGTTTTTCTTCTTTATTCATGATAAAGTGCATGAACACACTTGGGGGAGCAAGGAGGACACCTCCACAGAGTGACCCCTTTCTTCCAGCGTTCCAGCCTGTCAGATACTGGATACATGTCGCTCACGTGCTGGGAATTCAAACCACAGTCATCAGCTTCTCCTGAGCAGCATTTTACCAACATACCATGCAGTTGCCCCATGGCTCGTTTCTTTTTTTAAAAAAATTATTTATTTCTGAAACATTTTTAGAATAAATTTACATTCATTCCCTAAGCATCGTCATAGCATGCAAAATGTGATTTCCAATCCAGAATATACTGCGCAGTGGCTTAATTGTGCATGTTATCAATAATTTTCCATCTCACAGTTTTAACTTTAATAAAGAAATGCTAAGGAACTTTGCTTAAAACTTAAAGCCAGGAAACAGGTTAGGATTCTGTTCAAATAGTAGGTACATGAACCTATCGACAGCTCAAGACAGGATGAAATACTTAAAACCAGAAAACAAAGCCTAGAAGAAAATCAGTTTTAACCAAAAGTCATAAAATGCTATTTCACCAATTCAGTATCATGTACTTTATCTTAAATTCTGGGATATAATATTCAACTCCAGACTTGTCCCTATGATCAAGTTGGCCATTTCTTAGTTTTTGAACTCTTATTTCTCTGTGTCTGTATTTAATTTTCCTGGTATAACACTCCCTTCAGAACTTCTTGGAGATCTGGTCTGGTACCAGTAAATTCTTTCAGGTTTTGTTTATCTGAGAATGTTCTTGTCTTTTCTTCCCATATGAAAGATAATCTTGCCAGATACAGTATTCTTGGTTGAAATTGCTTTTCCCTTAACTCTTTGAATATATTTTCCCATTCTTTCCTTGCTTGCATTGTTTCTGATGAGAGGTCTGCTGTTAGCCTGATGGGATATCCTTTGTAGGTAACCTGACATTTCTCTTTTGCCAATCTTAGTATCTTGTCTTTGTCTGTGTTTTTTGTCAATCTGGCTATAATGTATCTTGGAGAAGATCTTCTTAGGTTGATTCTATTTGGGATCTTTTGTATTTCTTGGGACTAGATTTTTGAGCACCTCTCTAGGTTTGGAAAATTTTCTTGCACGATTTCATGGAATAGATTATCAATGCCCTTATGAGTCTCTTCGCCTTCTGGGATACCAATTATCCAGATGTTTGGATGTTTGATAGTGTCTAGTATTTCTCGTATATTATTCTCATTTTGGGGGACAATTTTCTCAGTCTTTGTGGTAGACTTTTCTAGGTCAGCCATTTTCTCTTCTATGTCTGAGATTCTATTTTCTGTATGATCTAGTCTGCTTTTAATACTTACGAGGGAGATTTTGACTTCCTGTATTTTAGCCTTTGTCTCTAACAGTTCCATTTGATTCTTTTTAAAAGTGTGTAATTCCTCTTTTAGATCTTGCAAGAATTTCCTCACCTCTTGAAACTCGTCAGCTCCTTTCTCCTGACTCTTCTGCAGTTCATTGTCTCTCTTCTCTTCCATCTCTTTTAGCTTTGTCACTATGAATATTCTCAAGTCTTTATCAGACATTTCCATGATTTCCATTGAACTGTCTGTGGATGAAGAGGAGTTATTCTTTTCCCTTAGAGGAGAGGTATTTTCTTGCTTTCCCATATTTCTTGTGGCCCTGTGGTGATTTCTAGTCATCTGATGGATGATGTGTTTCTTCCTAATCCTTAAAGTTCAATCTGAGCATTTAGGAGCATGCAGAAAGAAGTGATCTGGAATCTCTTTGGTGTTCCATTTTTATCCCTTTGTGCAGCAGATTCAGTGTATATTGAGGAATTTGTTAACCCAAATAGTATTTGGATGTTTGGCTATAGTTCCCTTAGTTCTGTCTAGAGACACCGTGAATGGAGATTGAGGACCATAGTGATGAGATTAAAAAGAAAAAAAAAAAAAGGAAACAGAGAGAGAGTAAAAACAACAACAAAAAAGAAACAGGAAAAAGGGAAAAAATTTAAAACAACAAAAAAATTATTATTTTTAAAAAAAGCAAAAAATAGAAAACCATGCAGCGCACTTGAGTGCCAGAAGAAATCACTAGTTCTCAGGAGCCATGGAGGAATCTTCTTCTGAAGGCCTGCCCCTGGCCTCACCTGGGTGGGAGGGGGAAAGGGGATTATTAGCAGGATAAAGGCAGGGCTGAAAGTTAAGAAAATACTTTACCTTTAAAAAATTTTTAAATGAAAAACTAACAAAAAAGAGAAGACAGAGGCAGGGACAGAGACAGAGAGAAGGCTAGAGGAGCTCCCTACCACTTGAGATCATGGGCTAGAGGCTGAATTATCCATAGAAAATCTGCATTTCTCTTTTTTCCCTGAAATCACTAGTTTTCAGGAGCCATGGAGGAATCCTCTGAAGGCCTGCCCCTTGCCTCTCTACTTGAGTTTGTGGGTTGAAGGCTGAATTATCAGTAGAAAATCTTCATTTCTCTTTTTTTCCCTGAAATCACTAGTTCTCAGGAGCTGTGGCGAAATCTTCTTTGGCTCATTTTTTATCATTCTCTTCTCAACCACAATGTCATGTCCTCAGACTAACTCCTCAGTCTAAACAACACCCTCCTTTCATTAGTTTGTCTTCACAGTGAAATCATTTCAATTATTTCATTGGGTAACAAGTACTTCGTCTTTCTTACATTAGACTTTAACTTGAGTGAGAGCTGGTACTTTGTCTCACTGCTCGCTAGGACAGCACCTGGCACAGGGTAGGCAGATGGAAAATACTTATTCAATGCCCACATTGCCAAGTGCCAAAGAGGTTACAATGGCAAATATGAGACAGTTCCCAGGCTGGAAAAGCTTGGTGCCTATCGTGTGCCAGGAATCCTGGCACTCAGAAAGTACATGGGCCTGAGGTGTGGACAGAGCATGGTCTGGAGAGGTCAGCGCAGGTCTGTGGGAATGCAAAGGAAGGGAGGGAGGAGCTCCCAGAGTTGGGGCAGATCCAAAAGCCCAGAGGAGTGGAACAACTGTGTTTACATGAACAGACACAGCTGCTCAGTCGGCCTAGAGTAACCTGTGCTCAGAGACAGGTTAGCGGTGGCAGGGGAGGAAGATAGGAACTCCACCACAAAAAGCTTGAGTGCCAAGCTAACGGACTTGAACTTCTGTCTGCCCACCTTCTCCTTTTCCTTAAAAATGGGAAAAAAGTCCTACCCTGCAAAATCTGCGGAGAGCGGCAGGGCCAACATTAGTGCGGGAGCGCTCAGGCCTTGGTGTGGTGGCCCCTGGTGTCAGTGGAGGAGGCACAGTTCCAGGAAGCTGCAGATTTGCCCCAAATTCTCCATGGGATGAGTCTTTCTTCTGTAGAAATAGCAATTGGGTAAGTTGTTTTCCCTTTCTTATTTTGTTATGTAAATTCATACACAATACATGTCACCATGCTGACCTTTGTTAAGGATGATTCCTTGGACTAATCCACATCAGCACAGTCAGACAGCCATCTGTCTAGGTCAGAGCCTTTGAATGACTGAAAGGAAATTCGGCAACATTTTTGATTTTTTTTTCTTTTTTTGTTGTTTTTCTCTGTCTCGTTTTCTTTTTTCTTGTCTCTTCACTCTCCAATATCCTTTCAGTGTGTTTTTAGACAGATCTAAGATCACTGTAGCTAAACATTCAAATACTAATAGGGTTGAAATATTCCCCACTATCTTCTGAATCTGCTGCACCAGCAAGCACAATAGAACAGCAAAGAGATTCTGGATCACCTCTGTCTGCTTGCTCCTTAACATTAAGGCTGAACCTCCAGAATTTGAAAGAAAACACAACATTCATCAGATGACAAGAAATCACCGCCGGATCACGAGAAACATGGGAAAACAAGAAAATACCTCTCCTCCTAGGGAAAAGAGTAACTCTTCATCCACAAGCAGTTCGGTGAAAATCATGGAAATGTCTGATAAGGAATTCAGATCATTCATAATGTCTAAGCTAACAGAGATGGAAGAGAAGAGAGATAATGAACTACTAAAGAGAAAGGAGAAAGAGATTGACGAGTTCCAAGAGATGAGGAAATTCCTGCAAGATCTAAAAGTGGAATTACACACTTTACAAAAGACTCAAACCGAACTGCTAGAGATGAAGTCTATAATACAAGAAGTCAAAATCTCCCTGGAAAGCATTAAAAGCAGACTAGATCATTCAGAAAATAGAATCTCAGATGTAGAGGAGAAAATGGCTGGCCTAGAAAAATCCACCATGAAGGCTGAGAAAATGGCACAAAAATTTGAGAATAATATGCGAGAAGTACTGGATACCATCAAACGTCCAAATATCCGGATAATTGGCATTCCAGAAGGTGAGGAAACCCATAAGGGCATTGATAATCTATTCCAGGAAATCCTGCAAGAAAACTTTCCAAACCTAGAGAGGCATTCAAAGATCCAGTCCCAGGAAATACAACGGACCCCAAATAGAATCAACCCTAGAAGATCTTCTCCAAGACACATTATAGCCAGGTTGACCAAAACTGCAGACAAAGACAAGATACTAAGATTAGCAAGAGAAAAACATCAAGTTACCTACAAAGGACATCCCATCAGGCTAACAGCAGATCTCTCATCAGAAACAATAAAAGCGAGGAGAGAATGGGAAAATATATTCCAAGTGTTAAGAGAGAAGCAGTTTCAGCCAAGAATACTGTATCCGGCAAGATTATCTTTCAGGTGGGAAGAAAAGACAAGAACATTCTCAGATAAACAAAACCTGAAAGAATTTACCAGCACCAGACCAGACCTCCAAGAAGTTCTCAAGGATGTGCTGTATCAGGAAAACTAAACGCAGATACATGGAAATAAGAGTCCAAAAACTGAGAAAGTAGCTAACTTAATCATAGGGACAAGTCTGGAGTTGAATACTATATCCCAGAATTTAATCAGGAAAATTGAACCAGAACAGAAGATAAAAGTATATGAGACTGATAGGTTCATGCACCTACCATTTGAACAGAATCCTAACCTGTTTCCGGGCTTTAAGCAAAGTTCCTTGGCGGTTCTTTGATTTAAGTTAAAACTGGTTTTCTTAGTAGTAACGAGGGAACTCACCTTTGAAAGTAGTCAGGTTATGTAGGAAATTGTGTGATCAATGCAATGTGGGTGGGAAGGGAATGGAGGACAATTTTGGACACTGGAGGTGGTGTGAGAGGAGGGTGGGAAGAGACAGAGGGTCAGAAAGAGGGGTGGAAATAATTCTAGCAACTAGAATTGGAAATTATTTTTTTTTGTAATGTGCATGATTGAGTCACTATGCAGTGTGTACTGGATGGGAGATCGCATTTTGTGTGCTGTGATGATGCCTAGAGAAGGAATGTAAATTGAGTTACAAAAAAGAGTTTCAGGAAAACAAAATATATCTATTCAATGACTGCAGTAGGATATGTAGCCCCAGTTAGGTGCTACTTGATAGGATGCGTAAAGTTAGATGCTCATGGAAATGTGTGTGTCACATGTGTTTGCTAGGAGGGTATTTGGATTGATGAGGGTCTTTGGTGATTCAATAAAATGTGGGGGGAAAATGGTATAGAAAGCAAACATAGATAACAGAGACAGTGTGGGAGGAGAACAGGAGGTGGCAGAGGGTAAGAGATAGGGAACCAAGGATGGGGGGGAAAAGCGAAACATACAGAAAACAAGAAATGGAAAATCATTTGCTAATAATAACATGTTTGTTGATGTGCTTGACTGAGACAATATATAGTGTACTCTGGATGGAAAATCTCATTTTGTATGTTGTAATGATGCACAGTGAATGAATGCAAATAAATAAATTGGAAAAAAAAAAAAAGAAAAAAAAATGGGAAAAAAGAAATAAGTTCAACCTCATAAGCTTGTTGTAAGAATAGAATTGAGGGCATCCACTGATGTATCATGTCCTTAATTGATAAAAAATTAGTTGAATTGAGGTCAGCAGGTGGCGTGTAGTTAAGGTGCTGGACTCACACATAGCAGACCGCGGTTCAAGTCTCAGACCTGCCAGCTTGCTTTCTTACTTTCCCTCTCTCTCTCTGTTTCTCTCTGATCAAATTAAAATAATAATAATAAATAATAATTTCAAAAAATTAATTGAATAAAATTTAGACGCATAACTGCTAATAAGCATCTTAGGGGCCAGCAGGTGGCATGGTGGTTAAGGATGCTAGACTCCCACATGGCCAACCGTGGTTCGACTCCAGGACCTGGTGGCTTGTTTTCTCACTTCCCATCTCTCTCTCTCACACTCTGTCCCTATCTGATCAAATTAAAATAAAATACAGTTAAATAATTATATAAAATAAATGTTTTGAAAATCTTGTTTCTAGGACTTAAACAGATGATACATGATTTTTTACCCACACTCACATTTTTTTTTTCATTTTTTTGCTCTAGGGTGTGTGCATTCGCCAGAGAGACAGAAAGCAAGAAATCACCCCCCACCACCACCACCCGGGAGATGACAATGCCAAAATTCCCTCTCTTCCATTTTCCTCTCTGGATTTTGGGCGCACACGTATACACACCTGGCATGAGTTTTAAGCTCCGGGGTCTGGGACTTGAACTGTGAGAGTCCAGCAATATAACCATTCTGCCATCTGCTGGACCCCCCCCACACACACACACTCACACACACTCACATTTCAACCAACTTATTACTCCTTATATCACCTACCACTTACTTATATACATCTAGCAACTTACTCCATCCCATCTATACATCCTCTCTTGGCCCATATCAGAGTGGAATCGGGTGTCAGGAGCGGACACAGCATAATTGGTTCCTCATGGGAAGGTTTTAGTTCAAGTCCTGAGGTCTCCCAGAGCACTCTGGGTGCACATGCCCCTGGTTTTGCTGAGACTAGAGGCGGATTCCCTGTCTTTCTCTCTGTCTTTCTCTGGTTGATTGATAGTGTTGTTGAAAGCTAGTATGTCCTGGGCCAGCAGGTGGCGTGCAGATTAAGCTGGATCCCACCTAGCCGACTGTGCAGTTTGAGTCCTGTACCAGGAGGCTTGAAAATCACACTGGGTGCATATGTATGCATGCCCAAAAATCCCGAGAGGAGAATGGAGAAGGGTTTGCAGCACGGCCATCCCCTCAGGAGATGATTTCTCACTTTGCTTCTCCCTCTCTCTTTCTCTTGCCACTCTCTCACCACCCTCACCCCATAAACACACATGCCCTACGGCAAATATCTTGCAAGAAAAAGCTGGCACATCTTTGCTTGTTGTATGTCCACTTTTATTAATTTTTAAGAGAAAGGTATTGAAATCTGACTATAATTGTGGATTTATCTGTGCTTCTCTTCCAGTTCCATCTGGTTTTGCTACTCTTACTGTGTAGCTCTGTTATTGGGTAAATATTCAGGATTATGGGACCAGCAGGTGGTGTGCTGGTTAAGGCGCTGGACACTCCCACATGGTCGACCGGGGTTCAAGTCCTGGACCTGGTGGCTTGCTTTCTCACTTGCTCTTACTCTCACTCTCTGTCTCTCTCTGATCAAATTAAAAATCAATGAATGAATAAATAAATAATAAAATAGTTACTTTTAAAAAAAGAATGATTAAAAAATATTCAGGATTATACTATTGTCTTGATGAATTGACTTTATCGTTGTGAAATGACCTTCTTTACCCTAGTAATATGCTTTGTTCTGAAATCTGCTTTGTTTAATAGTAACCCAGCCACCCAGCTTTCTTTTGACCAGTGTTATATGGCACATTTTCTTTTTCTCCTTAATTATTTGTATCTTTGCATTTAAATTTTCTTTCTTTTTTTTTTTTTTTTAAGAGAGGTTTTTACTATAGGGCGCCGTGCTAGCCAGAAAGAGAAAGACAAAGAGATAGAAAGTGAGAAATCACCCCCCAGGGGGGATGGCCACCCCGCAATCCCTTCTCCTCCATTCTCCTCTCGGGATCTTGGGCACACATGCACACACGCCCGGCATGAGTTTAAGCCACTGGGTCCGGGACTCAAACCGCGTTTGACTACATGGGAGTCCAGCGACATAAATTTGGTTTCTTGACAGTAAGTATATGGTTGGTGTTTGCTTATGTCCAGTTTAACTACCCCCTCCTTTTCACTGGATATTTAGTTCATTCTTTTTTTTTTTTTTTTGAGAGGTTTTTGTTATAGGGCGCGTGCACATGCCAGAAAGACAGAGACAGAGACAGAAAGCGAGAAATCACCCCCTAGGAGGGATGACCATGCGGCAATCCCTTTTCCTCCATTCTCCTCTCAGGATCTTGGGCACACACACACGTGCTCGGCATGAGTTTAAACCACCAGGTCCAGGACTCGAACCTCGGTTGACTACATGAGAGTTCAGCAACATAGCCATTATGCTAACTGCTGGTCCCCAGTTCATTCGTATTTAAGATTATTATTAATATAGTTATGTTTAAGTCTATTATCTTGATATTTGTTTTCTCTTTGTCCCATCTCTTCTTTGTGGCCTTTTCTCTTTCTTTTTAATTTTTAGGTTTTTGCTATAGAGTGTGTGTGCTCGCGGGAGATAGAGACAGTGAGAGGGAAAAATGAGAAATCAGACCCCCAAGAGGGATGACCATGCCACAATCTTGTCTCCTCCATTCTCCTCTTAGGATTTTGGGTAGGCACACATATGTACCCTGCATGAATTTCAAACCACCGGGTCTGGGCCTATGTTGGAGTCTAGTGCCTTAATACAAGGATACCTGCAGCTTAACTCCCTCCCACCTTTAATTTTTATTGGATTGTGTGTTTTTTTAAAGAATTAGTTTATTTAATTTTATTTATTTTAATTTGACCTGAGAGGGCAGAACGAGAGAGAGAGGGAAAGTAAGAAAGCAAGCCGCCAGGTCTGGGACTTGAACCGTGGTTGGCCATGGGGGAGTCTAGTGCCCTTACCCATCACGCCACCTGCCGACCCCATGGATTGTGTATTTTTATGATTCAATTTTACCTTCTTTGTTGAGTTATTAGCTATAACTTCATTATATTAATAGGTACTTTAAGGTTTATAGTTTACATCTTTAACTTGTCGCAGTTTACCTTCAAGTGATACTTAGCATAAAAATAGTATATTGCATCATACTTCCCAGCTTCTTTGCATGCTTGGTAATCTTTGATTGAATGCCAGACATTATGAATTTTATCTTGTCAGTGTTAAATATTTTTGTGTTCCTATAAATGTTTTTGAGCTTTGTTCTGGGAAGCATTAAAGTGCACACCATTTAATCTTTTTATATTTACCTTTTAAGACTTACTAGGCAGGACCAGAGCAGTGTTTAGTCTAGGGCTAATTCTCCCCCACTTAGTGAGTCGAGACTGTGAGTACTCTACCTAATGAATGCCCTCTGATTTGTGAGATTTTCCATTCCAGCTGATGGAAAGAGGCACTATTCCCGGCTCCCTGTGAATGTCACATACTATTCCCTCTGTTTCTATTAGAAGGTTCTTTACCTCCCTCAGGTAGTTAAGCTTAGGTACTGAATACATGTGAGACTACGTCCAAAATCTGAAGATAAAATTGCAAATATCTAGGGTTCTTGGTACTCTGCCCTGTACCTCTAGTTGCCTTGGTCACCCTGGACTCAGCTGTGTGACCTCAGTCCTCAGTCCTTGGTGTCTGCCAGGTGCTGCCTGGTTTCCAATTTCCTGTGCTGCAGCCTGGGAACTCCCCAGGCAATAAAGTAAGGAAGTGTATGGCTTACTTGGTCTGCTTCCTATCTTTCAGGAATCACCGCCTCTCATTAAAAACCATTGGTTTTTATTACTATTTTCTGATTCTCATTGCTCTATCTTGTTTTGAAGATCTGACTCAGCCAAAATTTTATATATATAGCTATAAAAAAAAAAAGTTAAAGTATTTCCCAATCAATGAACTTCACTATGGCCAAGAAACTGGATGGCAATAATTTCACTGACATGCTAGAAGACGACAGTAAAGGATTAATGAAAAGCACAAACATCGATACAAAAATTCTTAGTATTCCATTTCTGGGAAACCTAAAGGCTTTTCTGAGATAATTCTGACTCTGAGTTATGGGACTTTCTTTTTAGAACTGATCTTTTTTTTGGAGAGATTTTCGCTATAAGGTGCGTGCGCTCGCCAGACAGACAGAGAGAGACATTAGAGACAGAAAGCGAGAAATCACCACCCAGGGGGGATGGTCACGCTGTAACCCCTTGTCCTCCATTCTCCTCTCGGGATCTTGGGCACACACACACACACACTGCTGGTTCCCAGAACTGATCTTTGACCTTAACTTCAAGTACATGAGACTCTTTGGTCCCATTCTCCTTTTCCCACCTATTCACTAAACTAAGTTAATAAGAAGGCATGGCCTGGGGACCAGCAGTTAGTGTAATGGCTATGTCGCTGGATTCCCATGTAGTCGACCGCAGTTCACTCCCATGTAGTTGACCGCAGTTCACATCCCGGATCCGGTGGCTTAAAACTCACGCCGGGCGTGTGTGCGTGCGTGCCCAAGATCCCAAGAGGTAAGGGATTGTGGCATGACCATCCCCCCTGGGGGGTGATTTCTCGCTTTCTGTCTCTATGTCTCTCTCTATCTGTCTGGTGAGCACACGCGCCCTGTAACGAAAACCTCTAAAAAAAAAAAAAAAAAAAAAAGAAGCCCTGGCCTGTAAGACCAGGGGCTGGATAAGGCAGAAAGCTGCTGAACTGGTTTTCCTAACCCAGACTCTAGGGAATCCGTTGTTTGTAAAATGAAGCTGTTATCACCCTCTTTCTCACCAAGTATTTGTCAGGTGTTGAGTCTCACAGCATTGCTGCCAAACCAGAAGTCTGTCCTTTCAACCCTTGACCCCAGTGGCTGACCTATCTCTAACATTACACTATGTACTGTAGTGGGGAGAAACTATCAAGCACCCTGTTTTGGCCTGGGTGCTGAGCGACCCAAGTGAGCAATTGTGGAAACATTAAAGACATCCAAGGGTGGACCCCAGATTTTCATTTCCAGGCTGAAAAGGCCACTGGATCCCCAGAGGAGCAAATCAAGAGACCCCACCAACATCACGGCACTTTGTCTTGAAATTTTCTTTTTTTTTTTTCAACTTATTGATCCATTTATTATTTTTTAATTTGACCAGAGAGAGACACACAGAGAGGGAAAGTGAGAAAGCAAGTCACCAGGTCCAGAACTAGAACAGGCGTCAGTCACGTGGGAGTGTCCAGCACCTTAACCACCAGCCATCCGCTGGCCCCCTTCTGTGCCCCTTCGGGCCCTCTCCGCCATGTTTTTGCCATCTGTCCGTGTTGTCACGTCTCTACTTTGTTCCTTCTAGCTGGCCGTGTTTCCATGTGTGGGAGGCATGGCAGTGTGGCTGCTGTGTCTCGCGTCTCTCTGGTGCACCTGAAGAACCCAGGGAAGGAGAACTGATGCTAAGAATGAGGACTAAGGCTTTGGGAGCACACCAGGAGCTCCAGGATGGGAGGTAGACAATATATGTTCGGACCCGGCAACAGCAAAATGGACTATTTTGTGGCCAGCAGATGGGTCTGTGGGGGCCTTGACGATGGGGCACACACTGAGCTGGAATGAGGGTGTCTGCCTGTCTGTGTAAACCAGAGGGACTGCACAGGCATGGTCCAGGGATCCAGGTGCCGGGTCCACGTCCCTCTGGGAAGTGCTGATTTTGAAGTCCACCCCCCAACTCAACCTGATCTTAAAAACCCCCAAAAAAAAAAAAAAAAAAAAAAGAAGGCCTGGCCTGTAAGACCAGGGGCTGGATAAGGCAGAAAGCTGCTGAACTGGTTTTCCTAACCCAGACTCTAGGGAATCCGTTGTTTGTAAAATGAAGCTGTTATCACCCTCTTTCTCACCAAGTATTTGTCAGGTGTTGAGTCTCACAGCATTGCTGCCAAACCAGAAGTCTGTCCTTTCAACCCTTGACCCCAGTGGCTGACCTATCTCTAACATTACACTATGTACTGTAGTGGGGAGAAACTATCAAGCACCCTGTTTTGGCCTGGGTGCTGAGCGACCCAAGTGAGCAATTGTGGAAACATTAAAGACATCCAAGGGTGGACCCCAGATTTTCATTTCCAGGCTGAAAAGGCCACTGGATCCCCAGAGGAGCAAATCAAGAGACCCCACCAACATCACGGCACTTTGTCTTGAAATTTTCTTTTTTTTTTTTCAACTTATTGATCCATTTATTATTTTTTAATTTGACCAGAGAGAGACACACAGAGAGGGAAAGTGAGAAAGCAAGTCACCAGGTCCAGAACTAGAACAGGCGTCAGTCACGTGGGAGTGTCCAGCACCTTAACCACCAGCCATCCGCTGGCCCCCTTCTGTGCCCCTTCGGGCCCTCTCCGCCATGTTTTTGCCATCTGTCCGTGTTGTCACGTCTCTACTTTGTTCCTTCTAGCTGGCCGTGTTTCCATGTGTGGGAGGCATGGCAGTGTGGCTGCTGTGTCTCGCGTCTCTCTGGTGCACCTGAAGAACCCAGGGAAGGAGAACTGATGCTAAGAATGAGGACTAAGGCTTTGGGAGCACACCAGGAGCTCCAGGATGGGAGGTAGACAATATATGTTCGGACCCGGCAACAGCAAAATGGACTATTTTGTGGCCAGCAGATGGGTCTGTGGGGGCCTTGACGATGGGGCACACACTGAGCTGGAATGAGGGTGTCTGCCTGTCTGTGTAAACCAGAGGGACTGCACAGGCATGGTCCAGGGATCCAGGTGCCGGGTCCACGTCCCTCTGGGAAGTGCTGATTTTGAAGTCCACCCCCCAACTCAACCTGATCTTTCTGAGAGTCGGGGTGCTGTTGGGTGAGCTTCAGCCTTGCCCTCTTCAGCTTTGTTCAGAGGTTCTTGAACCAAACTGAACAAGAAGTTCAAGTCTTCTAGCTGTTTCTCTGTGAATATGGTTGGTCTCCTCTGTGAGTTCTGGTGAGTGCCTATGGGCAGAGCTCTGAGCCTGACATCTAGTCTAGACAGGCTTGCTCAAAAGCTCAGGACTAACGGCAGCTGCTGTCATGAAATTTTCTAAAACTAGGGGTAAAGGAAAGTTTCTAAAAGTGTGGGGAAGACGGAACAGAGACAGGCGGGTAGGAGAATGGAGTCTGCATGTATTATAACCAGAAGTGTGATGGACAGTTTCTGGAAGTTTTAAATCAAGAAACAGCACAAACTATTAGTGAGAATTATAAAACTAAAGAAAAAGCAAAAAGTTGAAAGTGGTGACCTCTAGGAGCAAAAATAAAACAGGAAGTAAAAAGATAGAGGGTTGGATGTTTCTTATCAGTTTTCTAGTACTACATATGTACTTTTTTTAACAACCGTGTGCATTGCCTGTATTTATTTTTTATTGTGGTAAAATATACATAACAAAAAAGGTACCATTTTAACCACCTACGAGCATATATTAATAATTAGTGGTGGGGCTGGCAGGGGGGGTGGTGGGTAGGGGGGGGGAGCTTCACCTCGTGGTGGTTAGGGTGCTGGACTTCCACATGGTCGACCACAGTTTGAGTCCCGGCCCTGGGGACTTGCTTTCTCACTTTCACTTTCTCTCTCTCTTTCTCTCTCTCTGTCTCTGTCTGGTCAAATTAAAAAAATAAATAAATAATCATAGCAAATAAAATTAAATACATAATTATTTAGGAAAATTAAATAAATAAATAAATACTGGCATTAAGTACACGAACATTATCTATCATTACCATCTATCTCTGGAACTCTTCTATCATCCCAAACTGAAACTCTATACCTAATAAACAATAACGCCCCATTTCTTCCTCCCTCCTTCCAGTCCCCTGTAACCACTATTTACTTTCTCTATGAATTTCAGTCTTCTAGGTACCTTATATAAATGGAATCATACAATAACTGTCCTTTAGTGTCTGGCTTTACTTCATTTGGCAAAATGTTTTAAAGTTTCATGCTATGTTGTAGTATGTGTCATAATTTCCTTTAAAATATTTGATTTATTATTATCATTTTACTTTGCTATAGAGCATGTGCACTCACCAGAGACAGAAACAGAGAGACAGGGAAAGTGAGAAAGCAAGCCGCCAAGTTTGGGATTTGAACCAAGGTCGGCCGTATCGGAGTTCAGCGCCTTAACCATCACACCGTCTGCTGGCTCTGATTTATATATATATATAAATTTTTTTAAAGATTTTTGCCACAAAGAGCATGCACTCTCCAAAGAGAGAGAGAGAGACAGTGGGAGGAAAAGTGAGAAATCACCCCCCTACCCCCGAGGAATAGCCATACTGCAATCCCTTCTCTTCCATTTTCCCCCTGGGATTTTGGGTACACAAACATATGTGCCCAGCATGATTTTCAAGCCACCAGGTCTGGGACTCAAACTGCAGTCAGCTGTATGGGAGTCCAACACCTTAACTACTGCACTTCCTACTGGCTCCAATTTTTTTTTTCCTTTTAATTGCCAGAGGGCAGGTGGACTCTCTAGAGTGAGACAGAGAGATGAGAGAGCAACCCCTAGAGGGGCATAGCCATGTCACGTCTGATCTCCTCCATTTCTCCATCCTGTCGGGTATGTTTTTCAAGCTGTTGGTTAGCCAGGCGGGCTCTGGCTCTCTTAACCATTAGGCTGCTGGGCTGGTCCACCAGTGCTACGTCTGTACACTCATCATGAGCATCTAAGAAGCACTGGACAGCACTGGATACAAACATTACAGGGAGTGGCCACTGGGACGGTAAGCCTGCATTAGGGAGAACTGCCTTTGTGACTTTCTACCTGGGGCCCAGATTTTATGTGCATTTTGTCTTCTCATGGAACCACATGTGATAGCCCTCCAAGTTTTTTGCTTTTTTGTAAATACTATAGCTTATAGGCCAGCAGGTGGCGTGGTGGTTAAGGGTGCTGGACTCCCACACGGCTGACTGCAGTTCAAGTCCCGGACGGCTTGCTTTCTCACTTTCCCTCTCTCTTTCTCTCTCACTCTGTCCCTCTCTGGTAAAATTAAAATAAATAAATGAAAAGCTAAATATATATATATGTGTGTGTATGTGTGTATGTGTGTGTGTGTGTGCGCGCGCGCATATATATGTAAATATATATATATGTATATATATATTATATGTATCTCAATACCTCATCATGGTCCCTTATTGGGTTGTAGAAAGGATTAATTTAAATACCTGCAGAGTGCTTGCAACACCACCTGGCACACAGGAAGTGCTCTATAAATCTGAAGCTCTTTGAGACTGTCACCATTATGGCACAGAGTACCCAGAAGAACATTCACCCCACGGTTAACAAGGGTTTACTCTGAGGAGTGAGATTTAGGAAGGGAGGCTGGTGAAAGGATTTTAATTTCTACTTTGTGTACCTCTGTATTGTTCATTACTTTTTATGAAAAGTAAAATAAAGGAAAAAAGTAAGTAAAATGCATTTGGCTAAGAGAATATAAAACAGTCTCTCCCAATCTCCTGCTAAAATAGCTAAGACATCGAAATTTAATAAAAAAAAATACTATACAAATATGTAAAACTGATGTTTCCAATTCAAGGATTGAAATTTACAAGAACGTTCTGAACTTACAAGACCAAAGGCCAACACTGGTTACAAGTGTGTGTGTGTGTTTGGAAGGTGGGGATGACCATGGTCCATCTGTGCTGTACCTGCCCCCGCCAGAAATTAGCAATTAAAACGATCCGAGGCCAATGCCAAATCGTGATATCAAGTCTTCTTTACTTCACGATGAATTTGCCCTTTTGTTTTGAGGCAGGTATTGGGTTGGGGCCACCTTGAGAAAGAACTCTGTTTTCTTTCCATACTCAGTAAGAAACTACAAGTCCCAGAAGACCCCTCCACAGGAAGAGTGGGGCAGGATAGGTGAAGGTGTGTCTGACACTGAAGCCTGGTTTTAGAGCCTCCGGCCCCAGCACAACTCACGGCCTAACGTCATCCTCCACTTGGACGCTTGTGTGTGCAGAGGTCAAGGGCGCAAGAAACCTCGCCTCGGTGCCGGTGTTGAAGGGATCCCTCGAAGAGCGCACTAGCCAACACGAAAGAGGACGCAAGGCTGTCAGAGTGGGCAGCCATACTGCTGCAAACCCTGGCGAGCAGGACAGCCAACGCAACTGTCCAATCCGCAAGTGACAGGGAGCAGCCACACCAGAGTGGGCGGCCCCAGGACATGCCAGACACAAGGGGCAGGGGGCAGAGTCTGCTTCCACGGTGGCCTGGGAATGAGGCTCAAACAGAAACAGTCATGTTAGGAACTGTCATTACTCACGAGAGGAAGTAGTACTGCACTTAGAACCTGGCCTCCCTCCCTGCCACTTTCCTGAACGCCACTAGATGTAATTACCACGGCATTCACTATGCTTTCGTGCGGCCACTTGGAAGTCTGGCTGGTCCTCAAAAGTTAAACAGAGTTATCATGTGACCCCGCCATTGAACACATAAACCAGGATAAAACTTGTACGCAAATATTCATGCGGCATTATGCATGAGAGCCAGCAAGTGGAAACCAGCCAATGGCCGTCATTTGAGAATGGATGAACAAAATGCGATCTATCCACACGGTGGAGTACTCTTCAGTCATTAATGGGAATGAAGTACTGAAGCATGCTACGTTAGGAGTGAACCCTGAGAACATTTTGTTTCATGAAGAAGACAGACATAAAAAGCCATGTATTCCGTGACTCATTGATAGGAAATATCCAGAATAAAAAACTGGAGATAGAAAGTAGCTTAGTGGTTACCAGGGAAGGGGGGGGAGAGGATTGGGAGTGACGGCTAAGAGGAACAGGACTGCTTTTTGGGTGAGCAACGTCTGCTGGAAATAGGTATTGGTGATGGTGGCATAACCATGAAAATATACTAAACTGCACTAAATCATACTCTTTATTTTCTTTATCTTTTACAGAATTATTATTTCATCCCATTTTCATTTGACCACAGAGAGAGAAAGGGGAAGCAAGAAAGCAAGCCTCCAGGTCTGGGACTAGAACCACAGTCAGCCATGTGGGAGTTTAGTGCTTTAACCACTATATCACCTGCTGGCCCCTAATTCATACACTTTATTTATTTTTTAAAGAATTATTTAATTTTATTTATTTATTCATTTATTTTAATTTGACCAGAAACAGAGAGAGAGGGAAAGGGAGAAAGCAAGCCACCAGCTTGAGAACTCAAACAGGGGTTGGCCATGTGGGAGTGTCCAGTGCCTTAACCACCACACCACCTGCCGGCTCCCATACATTTCAAATAGATGAGTTTCATGATATGGGAACTGCATCTCAATAAAGCTGCTGAAAGACAAAGAACTCCCACATTAGTAAAATAATTTTTAGAAAGTACGGCCAGGGGTGCCAATTTTTATGTCTACTTTTCAAATTTTTCCCCTCTTGGCAGCTATTATATTTATCATTTGACACTCTGGAGCCAGACTCTGCTGGATTCCAATTCAAGCTCCTCCTGATGAACTGAATAATCTTGGACAAATATCTTAATTATTCTAAACCTCCGTTTCCTCACGGAGGAAATTTGGGGGGTTATATAGTTTACTTCATAGGGTGGTCCTGAGAACATAATGAGAGAATGGTATTGAGTGCCTGGCATGTTCGTAAGTGCTCAAGAAATATCAGCTGCCATTGTTGTCATTAAAACTAAAAAGTAATAGATAATGCTAATAATAATAATAGCTAACACCCATATATCACTGCTGCAAGGGGCTTTACTTTTTTTTTTTTTGGCCATTGGATGCTGGGCTCACCAGAGAGGCAGAGAGCGACAGTAAGACAAAGTGAGAAATCTCCCCCATGGGGAATGGCCATGCTGCCATCTCTTCTCCTCCAGTCTCCTCTCAGGATTTTGAGAATGCACAACTACCCTGAGTGATTTTCAAGCTGCCAGGTCCAGGATTTGAACAGCCATCAGCCATGTGTGAGTCCAATGCCTTAACCGCCATGCCACCAGCTGGCCCCTGCTGTACAATAGAATAAATTCTCACAACTATTGATACATTGCAAGTGGGTGGGTACCTTGTGCCTGTATGATACATTGCAAGTGGGTGGGTACCTTGTGCCTCACCCTACAGATAAGCATTCGCTGTGCACTACATGAACACATGCCAGTGAGATGCAGTCTGTACATTTCTTGCAATTCAGGAGTACTTAAAATGCATAGGGAGCTGAGGCAATCAGGGGAGACTTCATGAAGGAGGTGGCCCTGGAAAGAAAGGAAGTGAGCCTGGATAATTTCCCATGAGTGACAAAGGATGGCGTGGCCCTTGCAGGTGGAAGGGTTACCATGTGAGCAAAGAGGATGAAATACTTAAGTGTGGTCAGTGTAAGTTCTAAGCTGTACGCTTTTCTATTACATTATTTTCCAGCTTTGTCGGCACCTTAGAAATAATTACTAATTAACACAAGCTAAAAACACTTAATCGCCATGTTCTGGAGAAACAAATATCTTCTCTCCCTTTGTCTTTGCCCTTCCTGCATATGCCTATAAGACGTGATGATCAGTGCCAGTTCTTTCTAAAATAAACTTTAGTGTTTTAATTCTATTTGCCTTTTTTCACTTACTACGCCGTGGAGTTTGTCCTGGACAGAGCTACTTCCCCGCTTGTCAGGAATGCAGATTCCACGGTGGGAATGTTCCCCGCTTCCAGCCCCGTCTCCTCCAGGGCTGCCTGTCACACTGCGCTGTCGCGATGCCGAGTATGAGCCTCCTGGCCTTTTCCTGCGTCGCCTGCAACTCTGAGGGCGACACCAGGAAGCGGAATAAACTTTCTCAAAGCAAACGCACGTCTGGGCCCCGAACCCCGGTGGCGTTTTGCTCCATGGAGCCGCTAGGCCTCGGTGGCTCCGACCGGTGGCACCGGACGCAGCCTTGGGGGTCGGCCAACGAGGCGCGAGGCGCGGCCACTACTACCTCCGTGCACGCGCTCCGGCCCCGCCCCGCGGCCCCGTTCATTGAAGAACCCGCAGCCGTCACGTGAAAGCGGCGTGCAGGCCGCATGACGTCACGGGGCGCGGGCCAATGGGCGCCT
>NW_006198015.1:490691-538070 GCF_000334495.1 Tupaia belangeri chinensis | reverse complement strand
TCGGGGCCGGGGGGGGGCGGCGGGACCCAGCCTCGCGCTGCGGCCTACCGGGCGTGCAGGAGGCGCGGCCCAGCTCCAGGCCTCGCGTCGGTTGTACTGCCCCGGGGAGCCGCAGAGAAGTGCGGAGGCCGCGGACAAAATGGGCGCCGGGTCCGCCTCCGCCCGCGCTCCTGGCCGCGCGGGCCGGGCCGCTGCACGTCGCTCAGGCGCCACCTCGGAGCCCTAGATTTCCGGCCGGGCGCTGCCGGGGTGGTGCTCGGGGGGCTTCCGGCTCCAGGGCAAGGCTTTGGAAGGGTCTCAGCCGCGTAGCGGTGAAGTCGTTGCTAGCCCTTGGAAATTTTCCTTCCCGGGCCTTTCCAGGTCGCAAGATGGGGCGCAAGGCGGCAGTGACTTTGGAGTCAGATTCTTGACATGGAAACCAGCCCTCTTGTACACCCGCTGCTGCCCTGCTGCTCAGAGGAGAAAGTGAGGGTGGGGAGAGCTCAGAGCTTTGGCTGTGGTTACAATGTGTGTGCAAGATTAGCTCGGAGCCTGAAGTCCGTCTCTCCAGTGCCAGCCCGAGGGCTACTGCTGTTTCGCTGAGCCAATTTAGCCTCCTCCCCTTAAGATCTGTTCCTTCGGGTTCTTTGGACAATCTGCAGTTTTTTAAGAGTTACTTCTTTCTTATCTGTAGGATGATAAAGAATTGTATTATAAAACAGGGCTACCGTGCCTTAATGTTGAGACTCTTTTCTCCCTACCTATGTAATCATAAACTAGCATCCCCTTCAACCTGTTTCTAGATTGACCAGTTTAAGAATATTAAACAAGGGACCAGCAGATGGCGGAATTGGTTACGTTGATGGACTCCCGTGTAGTTGTCTGAGGTTCAAGTCCCGAACCCAGCAGCTTGAAACTCAAGCTGGGCGCCTGTGCTTGGGTGCCCGAGAGGAAACTGGAGGAGAATGGATCACAGTGTGACCATCCCCCCTGGGGGGGGGCGATTTCTCACTTCCTGTCTCTCCAGCTAGTGCATGCATAGCAAAAATCTCTCTTTAAAAAAAAGGCATTAAACAAATACATGTGCAGTTCTATTCATGGTGTCTTGCTCTGAGTTGGAGGTAAATGGACAGTGATGACATTATTTCCCTTAAGTTGGCACATATTTCTGTTAACAGAAATTTATTGTATACCAATTACAGGCCAACCACTGTCCTGGTGTAAAAAACGATATTACTGAGTGAGACCCAGTTTATTGAGTTTAATTTCTGTATTTCTGGGATGTTTAACAATCAGACATTATTTTTCCAAAATCCAGTAGCTATGTAGATGTTCTTTAGAAAGTAAAGATTTCTCGATCATGCAAATACTTGGGTCTTTCCTGTGATTAGATTTTAAGGTAAAAATCTAAAAGTTAGGAGACCTAAAACAGGCCACCATTTTCATTTGGCGGAAAAGGTACAAACACTTCTGTTTTTGTTTTGCTTTGTTTTAATCCGAGAGAGGGAAAATGAAAAAATCACCCAATGTAGGGATGGGGGAAATGACCACACTGCTGTCCTCCTCCTCCTGGGGTTTTAGGCATGTGAACATATGCCCAGCATGATTTTCAACCCACTGGTCTGGGACTGGAACCACAGTCGTCCTGTGGGAGTCCAGGGCCTTCACCACCACACCCCCTGCTTTGGTTTCGATTGCTCTATCTGTATAATGACATGGTTTTACTCAGTGACTCTAAGGCTTGTCTCTAGCTCCAAACATCCATATTACTCTACATTTAGGATTCATACATCAAATGTTGTTGAAAGTAGGGGTACAGCTAGCAAATGTTAGCTTGATTACCCTAACTTTCTAGTCTGGGTTAGGATCAGCAGTCAGTTATTAATACATTCAAATTTAGGTCCTTCAGGTATATATAATAGATTTGAATTTAGGCTCTTTAGGTTAGTTTTTTCTTTCTTTTTTTTTTTCTTAAAGATTTATTTATTTACTTCACATGAGTTTTGACAGAGAAAGAGGGAGAGTTAGAAAGCAATCCACCAGGTCCAGGACACAAATCACGGGAACCCCTTGTGGGAATTCCAGTGCCTTAACCACCACACCACCTGCTGGCCCCTGGCTTAGCTCTTTCTTTAAAAATAAGAATAAAAGATTTCGTAGTATCTAAACACTAGATTAAGAACAGCCTCCCCTCTATCCCCACAAAGATCTTGCAGGTAAATTATTTGCTGCTGCATAGTAGCTGTAAGATAGGTCCTCGGCCTTGTAAATTCCCTTTCTTTGCATCTCGCTTTCATGTTGCTGTTGTTGCATAAGTGATTTTGATAAAATATGCCTCATCTTTTTAGAGAAACATTACAACTAGGAAAGATCATAGAGGTCATATATATTAGTCCCTTAAAAATATGAGCAAATGCTGAGATGTAACGAATTGACTTACCCAAGGTCCAGCAAAATTTCATTTATGTAGAATGAGCGATAAACAATTATGAATGATCTTGCCAGCAGGTGCACTGGAGGCTAAGGCTGTTGGATTCCACGTGGTCGACCTCGTGGTTTCAGTCCCTGAGCCAGTGGCTTGAAGATCACTCCAGGAGGGCGTGTGTGTACCCTAAATCCTGAGAGGATCCTGAAGGAGAAGGGACTGCAATGTGACTGTCCCCCTACCTCCCAGGGAGTGATTTCTTCTCATTTCCTCTCTCTGTCTCTCAAGTGCACTCACCCTATGGCAAAACTAAAAAAATATATATTAAAATTATTTATTTTTTTTTTGGGGGGGGGGAGAGTTTTTTTCTCTATAGGGCGCGTGCGCTCGCCAGAGAGAGAGAAACATAGAGACAGAAAGCGAGAAATCACCCCCCAGGGGGGATGGTCACACCGCGATCCCTTCTCCATTCTCCTCTCAGGATCTTGGGCACGCACGCACACGCGCCCGGCGTGAGTTTTAAGCCACTGGGTCTGGGACACGAACCGCGGTCGACTACGTGGGAGTCCAGTGACATAGCCATTACGCCAACTGCTAGTCCCTATATATATACATTTTTAATTAAACTTTAATTGTTTCATTTTAATTTGACCAGGGAAGGACAGAGCAAGGGGGAGAGAGGGGAAGCGGGAAAGCAAGCTTCCAGGTCTGATAACTTGAACAACGGTCACCCATGTGGGAATCCAGCACCTTCAACTACCACACCACCTGCCAAGAATTATTTTATTTAACTTTATTTATTTGTTTATTATATTTATTTTAATAGGAACAGAGAGAGAGAAAGGGAGAGGTGAAGAGAGAAAGCAAGCTGCCAGGTCCAGGACTCGAATCGTGGTCGGCCATGTGGGAGTCCAGCTCCCTTAAGTACCACATCACCTGCCAGCCCCAAGATTCAATATATTAAAAAAAAAAAAAAAAAAGGAAAGAAAAAAAAAAAAACCGGCCACTAAGCGCTGCCTCTCCAGCCCCGAGCAGGGTCAGAGCCCCAGGCTCAGGCAGCGCATGAATCCTGCTGATAACAATGGTACGTATTCAATACGTGTTTATCAAGGCCTCAGAAAGATTCTTAATAGTTTTTTGTTAAAGAAGGACATTTGGAGCAGCAGAGTAGCACCGCACTGTACCTTACGTCTGGGTGACATGCTCACATGCATAACTCGTGCTTTCTTTAACACACCCTTTGATCCCATTATGCCTTCGCCAGAGTTAATATTCAGAGTTTGTAAGGTCATTGGTTAGGTGAATTGAGTTACAGAGACTTGTCATGGCCGCCTGTTAAAAGAATGTGGATATGATTTAATTTGAGCTGTACCTTCAATAACACTATAGTGTCCTCACTTTATGGGGGATACATTCCATGATCCCCAGTGATGCCTAAAACCGCTGATACAGCGGACCTCACAAGTACCGTTGGTCAGATAACCAAGGTGAGTTAGCGACTGAAAGGCAGCCTGGCCTGGTGTGCTGTATGGAGGGGAGGCCCACACCCTGGGCAGGACCGCGCTGGGATAGCCTGAGATTTCCTTATGCTGTTCAGGACAGCACACGTTTTAAACTTAGGAATTCCCCATTTAATATTTTCCTTCTGCTGTTGACCCACAGGGAATTGAAACCGCAGAGGTAATACTGCAGATAGAGGGGACTAATGTAAATATAGAGATATAAACAGTTACTAAATGTATTTTTCAGTACTTTGATAGAATTACTTGTTGTTTAGTTATTCTGTCAGCTGCAAATAGCTACCAAGAGGCAGTTTACCTTTTTTCTGTTTGAGGAAGATATGGTTTCAAATAAGAGCAGTAAACCTATGGGGGAGGCCAGCAGGTGGCATGATAGTTAAGGTGCTGGACTCCCACATGGCTCCAGTGGTTCAAGTCCCAGACCTGGCAGCTTGCTTTCTCGCTTTCCCCCTCTCTCTGATGAGTGCACATATGCTATAGCAAATTGAAAATAATAGTAAAGAAAATTAAATAAATAATTTTTTAAAAAAATATTAAAATTAAAAAGAAAACTTTAAACTGATACATTTTTCTCTGTAGCTTTATACATGTAATGACAGGCTATTTAAGAAGCTGTTTATTTTAGTAGTATAGAATTTATTTTTTCATTTGTTATCATTATTTTTTAATTTTACCAGAGTGAGAGACAGGGAAAGTGAGAAAGCAAGCCACCAAGTCCAGGACTAAAACTGTGGTCGGACATGTGGGAATCCAGCAACTTTAACCACCATGCCACCAGCCAGCCCGTTTATTCATTTTCTTAAGAATTATTTTATTTAACTTTCTCTCTTTTAACTAGAGAAGGACAGAGAGAGGGGGGGAAAGTGAGAAGGGAAACCACCAGTTCCAGGACTTGAACTGTGGTCAGCCATGTGAGAGTCCAGCACCCTTACCCACTACTCCACCTGCTGGCCGCAATGTTTATTTATTCTTTCAGTATGTATTAATTCAGTAAGAAATTCCCTTTTTTGTTAAAATATTTGTTGTTGAATGATTTTACCTGTTTCCACATACAAAGCAGAAGTAGGCTACTTAAAAATATGATTAATGTGGCTTTTTTTATTTATTTTTCATTTGACTAGAGTGAGTGAGAGAGAGACAGAAAGTGAGACAGCAAGCCACCAGGTCTGGGACTCGAACCATGATCAGACATGTTGGGAGTCCAATGCCTTAACCACCATGCCACCTTCCTATGTGGCTTATTTTCATTTCATTCTGTCCATGTATTTTTTTTTAAATTCCATTTCCTTGATATTTACCACATTTTTCCTCTTAGTCCGTTTGGGCTGTTAAACAAAATATCTTAAGTGGGTGGCTTATAAACAGCAAACATTTATTTTTCATAGTTCTGGACACTGGGAAGTTCAGGAATAAGCACTAACAGATTCTGTCTGGCGCAGACCCTGCTTCCTCATAGATGGCACTTTTTCACCATGTCCCTCCCATAGTAGAATGGTTGACTGGTTTTCTGGAATCTTTATTAATGGTACAAATCACAAACATGAGGGCTCCGTCCTCTTGACCCCATCACCTCTCAAAGGCCAACCTTCTGATAGCATCCCCTATGGGGAAATAAGAACGCCTCAGGAATTTTGGAGACACACACATTCAGACAGAAACATTTGATGTTTTTTTCCTTTTTTTTTTTATTTTTTTTTTAATTTTTTTAAAGTTTGCTATAGGACTTGTGCATCCCAGTCTCTGCCCCAGGAGAGATTGGGGGTGTGGCAAATCACTTCCCCAGGGTGAGCAGCCATGCTACAGTCCCTTCTCATCCATTCCCTAGGGATTTTGTACACCTGGTGTGATTTTCAAGTCACTAGGTCAGGGACTTGACCCATGCAGTGGACTATATGGAACCATGTGGAATCCAGCCGCCTTAGCCTCCATGCCACTTGCTAGGGCTATTTTTTTTCCTTCTAAAAATTCATTCATTCTTCCTAATAGAGTACAAAACTAAATGAAGTTGCTTATCCTGATTCAGAATATTCTAGAAGAAACCATTTACCAGTGAATGATTTAGCATACCACAGCAATGTGGATCAGGGACCCTTGGGCGTTCCCAAGACTCTTCAATGGTCTGAGAGGTTAAAACTATTTTCATAAAACACTAAGACATTACTCAACCTTTTCACAAAGGTATGGATGTTTGCCCGGCTGATTCAAAATAGGATGCGTAGAACTGCTAGGGCCTTAGCGTGCATCAGGGCAACAGCGCCAGACCAAGCTAGTGGCTGTTGCATGTTTTACCTCGAGACCCTTGAAAGGGTTGGAGACCGTTTCATTGAACATCCCTCGGCATGTTGTGTCTCTCTAGTGGCTGTTTTGTTTCTGTTTTTAAGAGATTGTTCCCATAGGGCATGTGCCATCTCTAGAGAGAGAGAGAGAGACAAAAAGCAAGATATCAATCCCCAAGGGGGATGACCACACCATAATCCCCTCTCCTCCATTCTCCTCTGAAGATCTTGGGCATGCCAGGCACACGTGCCCAGTGTGGGTTTTAAGTCAGGTCTGAACTGCATTCAACTACATGGGAGTCCAGCAGCACATCCATTACACCATCTGCTCGTCCCCTCTTAGGGATTTTTCAGTTCCTGGGTCTCATCTTGTTTTTCCCCAAAGACCATAGAACTGTACCTTGGACTGTGAATGACAGGGCTTCCTTCCATGATTACCTTTGTTGTTGGCTAACATTCTCTGGTTTTCAGTACTATTAGCCTTGATTTTGTTTTAGAATCAATGTAAAAACAACCTGTTAATGTTTTCCTGCATCCAGAACACTGCATATGAAAAAATACTTTTATTTTCAACTGCTCCTTGTTGAGTTTTCAGAAGTAGGTCTGTCAAGTATATAGAAAATGTCTTTCACAACTTCAACATTTGTATTGTTTCTTGCCCCAAATCCTGCTTCTTGTACCTGTCCTAGGAATTTATGGCTCTTGGCATCATGGCCGAGGTTGACCTGGCTGCTCTGCATTATCTGGTGAGCAGTTGCTTCACCTTTCCCATCTCCCTGCCACCAGCACCGCCTCACCCCACTATAGTGCTGCTGTAGTGTGTAGTGGCCCCAGCAGATGCTGTGGTCTTTCTCACAAGAACTCTCTGCACAGGGTGCTTTGTGTTGTGTTGTGTTGTATTTTAAGCAGTCTCTTGGTTCACTGAGCCTAGCTTTTTAAAAAGAAAAAAAAAAATCACTTCAAGTAGCTTTTGCCACTCTTTTTACTCAAGAGGTCTTTAAAGGCCAAATAAGTAGTCCTGGCATATCATACCAGAATTTTACACTTATACATATTATAAACGGTAAGGAGAAATAATGCTTGAAAGCTCTTGGGCAGTTGGACTCCCCCAAATTTGGTTGTATTAGTATCTATAGTATTACCATAAGCTAACAATGTCTGATTCCAGTAAATTACTGAGATGACTTGACGTATTGTACTAATTGACAGACATCATCAAAACATGCAGTAGTTTGTTTTTTGGCAGAGAGCACATGTGCTCACCAGACAGAGAGACAGAGAAGGGGAGTAAACACAACTCCACCCCGCCCCTGTTGGGCACATTCACACTGCAATCCATTCTCCTCTGTATCTCCATCTTGTCTGGGCTTTGGGAATGCACATATACTCCCGGTGTGTTTTCAAGCCACTCGGGCTAGGATTTGGATTGCCTAGTCAGCCATTTAGGTGTTGGTTCCTCAATCACCAGGCCCCAGGGCCGGCCTCATGTAGTAGTTTTCAATACTGTGTAAAGGTCTTTAGGGATACCATGTTAAATACTTCTTAGATAAAGTCAACGCATACAATCGTTTCAGGTTATCTGACACTCTCCAAGCAACCTTGGCCTTGTCACATCTTTAAAATGCATGGCATCTGCCTGTAAGAGCTGTTAAATGAGCACTGGCCCAGGTAGTTTACCACAACACTTAGTTGAGGTGTTTTAACCTGGCTCTACTAAGGTATAAGTGACATTTAACAGTTTTATTAGATTTATACCTAGAAACTGTCCTTGCTAGAGTTTTGAAAATAGCACTTAAGTTTTTTTTATTCATGGTGAACATGGGTGCGCACCCATAGAAGGGGGGGGGAGCACCTCCGTCGGGTGGCCACACCATGATCCCCTTACCCCAGTCCTCCAGCCTGGAAGATTGTGAGCATTTGGTGCATGTGCCCAGCAAGCTGGCAGGGCCCGGAATTCAAACCACAGTTCACTTTGGAGCAGTCATTCCAGCTGCTCCAGAGCTGGCCCTGGGTTTTTGGTGTTATAGTGAACTTAACATATTCTGCTGTGAAATTTGGCAGTTCTTTCGTTCAAATTCTTTGCCATTCAAGAAAGTATGTAGTGCAAGAGGAGTGACTTTTTTAGAAATAACTTTGAATTGTAACCTTTTTTTTTTTGGAGAGATTTTCACTGTAGGGCGCGTGCGCTCGCCAGACAGACAGAGAGAGACATAGAGACAGAATGCGAGAAATCACCCCCCGGGGGGGATGGTCACGCCGCAATCCCTTCTCCTCCATTCTCCTCTCGGGATCTTGGGCACGCACGCACACGCGCCCGGCATGAGTTTTAAGCCACCGGGTCCGGGACACGAACCGCGGTCGACTACATGGGAGTCCAGCGACATAGCCATTACGCTAACTGCTGGTTCCCCTTGAATTGTAACTTTTGAAAAATAATGAAGCATCCAACCTCAAACATGGTTATTAGTAGCAAGTTACTATGGGTCACACCTTATAACTGACTTTATCTCTTTGGCCACATTATTGGATCAGAGAAGAGCAAGACCAGCCAGGAAGTATTTAGGGCCCTTTGTGAGACACTTGCGGTGGGGATGGGGAGAAGTGTGGGGTGATGTTTAGAATATGTAACCAGTAATACCTGAGGACAGGTGAATGTTAGAAAGCCTCCGAAACCCTTGATCGCCATTCCAAATGATTACTGTTACCTTCGGCACCTCAAACCTAGGTGCTGAATTACCCCGGTCTTCTTCAGCTGGACTTGACTTTCCTTTCCTACTTGATTCTAGATTCTTCCCATCCTCGGTACATTCTGTATAATTCCTATCTTGCTAATTTTTCTCAACATTTTATTGGCTGTGCAAACTGATGCTCATGTAGGTATTATGAAAATACTAAAGTCAGTATTGCTATGAAACTTTCTTTGTGAGAAAGAGGAATAAGACTAGAATAATGTTAGATGTTATGATTTTTATATAGACTGGTTTAAAAATAATTTTCAATCTTACAAATGTTTTGGCTGCCATCCACATCTTAAACATTCATAAATGAGACAAATATATATTTAATGTAATTAGTCATGTTGTATTCATGTCATTGTAATGCTGAGAATGCATTGTTTCTACCAGTTATAAGGTAGCATGCTGCCTTTTTGCATTTTTTCTTTTTTTTTTTTTAAGAGAGATTTTTACTTTGGGGTGCCTACACTCAGTGGAAAGACAGACAGAGAAAGTGAGAAATCACCCCCAGGGGAGATGGCCATGCCACAGTCCTTTTTCCATACTCCTCGGAATTTTGGGCGTGGCGTGCACGCATACATGCACAGCATGAATTTCAAGCCTCCGTGTGGGATGTGTACCATGTTTGACCATGTGCAAGCCCAGTGCCTTAACCACTACACCGCCTGCTGCCCTCTCCCCCAGGAGCATGCCTCTTTAATCCTCTGCGGTAAATTGATTAGCCCATAAAAATGCCTTTACCCAGAAGCTACATTAGATAGATAATAATGCAGTCACTCACTTAACGACCACCTGTTTACAACCAGTTCTCTAGCTCTGGGAATCCACTTTCTCATTGTTCATCTCCTTCCCACAGTCAGTCAGTATGCACTGCACAAAGTGTTTACAATCACATGAGACGACATTTTGTTTTTATCATGCCCCTATAGTAGTATTCAGAATAAACTAAAATTATTACACCAGATTTATATTACTCTGTGTCTTGTTGTTCTCTGGTGCTTGTCTAATGTATGCTCTTTGTATGGGTAGAATTTTGGTTTGGTGTCACTGGTCTCTGTTGAGAAATATATACCCTATAGTGCCATGACACACCACAAGACATCCACCTCTAAGCTTCCTTCGAATCAGTTTGTCTAATGACCTAATCCTAAGAGTGGAACTCAGTCGCTAAGCGAGGAGTACCTTTCTCACAGAATTTCCCCCCCTACCTTTCAGGGTTAGTTTGCATCTAATTATAATGGTATAAAGTTGTGTGTTGGAAATTGCATAACAACCCATTAGTGGATTATGAAACCAATGTGGTTGATTTAAAAAGTACTAAAATACATTTAAAAAAAAAAAAACACTAAAACAGGGGCTGGCAGGTGGTGTGGTGGTTGGGGGCACTGGACTCCCACATGGCCGACTGAGGTTCAAGTCCAGGACCTGACAGCTTGCTTAGCTTCCTTTCACTCGCTCATTCTTTCTCTCTCTATCCCTCTCTGGTCAAATTAAAATAAAATAAATGAATAAATAAATGAAATAAAACTGTTAAAAATACTAAAATAGATCATATGAATGTGTTACATACAACAAGGATAAATAATGTTCTGTGAGATGTTAGTGTGTACATATGGGTATTCAGGGTCTCAATGTAAAATATATCTCATTGGTTGAAGTCAAAGATTGAAAAGCCACTGATAGGACATGAACTGGATTTAAGAATCAAAAGACAGAGCTTATTTAAATAACTGACCATCAGCTTGGAGCAAATAGTTTTCTCTTCCGGGGTTTTTGTTTCCTCATCTACAAATAAGTATTACTCTTTTTTTTTTTTTTAAGAATTATTTTATTTATTCATTCATTCATTTATTTTAATTTGATCAGAGAGTGACACAGAAAGAGAGATAGGGAAAGTGAGAAAGCAAGCCACCAAGTCCAGGACTCGAACCGTAGTTGACCATGTGGGAGTTTCTAGCGCCTTAACCATCACACCACCTGCTGGCCCCACAAATAAGTGTTATTCTTGATTTGAACACTGAAGTAGATAGGAATGTGAGGGGAAAGGGTCGAAAGCAGAGAGATACTGTTGGGTCATTAGGAAAAACATAATGCATTTTTGCATGGAAAAGCAGAAAAATTCGTTAGGATTTTCCCAACAACCTAATAATTTTACTGCAATAACTTCAGTAAAATACAATAATAGCTTCAACTAGGGTGGACACAGAAAATGTTTGAGAGTCTGGATTATTTTGAAATTCCAGATGAAATACGCTTGCCCACTAGACACATCATTTTTTCATACAGTTTCATGGGACTTGTTGGGATCCAGAAATATTAATTCCATATTTTCCAGTTTAAAACTTATGGGGCCAGCTGTGGTGTGGTGGATAGGGGCACTGGACTCGACTCCTACATGACCAACCACCATTCAGGTTTGGACCTGGTGGCTTGCTTTCTCTCTCTCTCACTCTGTCCCTCTCTGGTCAAATTAAAGCTAAATAAAATAATTTTTTTTTTTTTTTGGAGAGATTTTCACTGTAGGGCGCGTGCGCTCGCCAGACAGAGAGAAACAGAGACAGAAAGCGAGAAATCACCCCCCAGAGGGGATGGTCACGCCGCAATCCCTTCTCCTCCATTCTCCTCTCGGGATCTTGGGCACACACGCACACGCGCCTGGCGTGAGTTTTAAGCCACCGGGTCCGGGACACGAACCGTGGTCGACTACGTGGAAGTCCAGCAACATAGCCATTACGCTAACTGCTGGTTCCCAATAAAATAATTCTTAAAAAAAAAAAAAAAAACCTATGATATTTTAGGGACCAGCTAATGGAGTAATGGTTGTGTTGCGGGACTCCCATGTGGCAGACCACAGTTCAAGTCCTGGACCTGGTTGCTTAAAACACTCTGGTTGCCTGTGCGTTTGTGCCAAAATTCCAAGAGGAGAATGGAGGAAACGGGATTGTGGTGTGGCTACCCTTCCCTCCCCACAAGGGGTGATTTCTCACTTTCTGTCTCTGTCTCTCCGGCAAGCACACACGCCCTATAACAAAAATCTTTCCCAAAAAAAACCACTTGTGATGGTAAAACAATATATATTATTATATTTTTATAAAAATGTATTAGAAAATAAATGTTTGCGTATGATAAAAAAAAATTAAGCTGTGGAAAATAATAAAAGCCAACATTTCCCAAGCCCCCTCACCTACCTCTGCTTCCAAGAAGAAATATTCTACATCTCTTAGTTACTGCTTTTGGGATTTTATATTTCTGAATATGCTTTATTGCTTTTACTCGATTTCCAGATTCATATATTTTACATCAGCTTTCCGTTCTGGTAGAAGAGCATATATTGGGCCATTGGGTGGGATGGTGCTTAAGGTGGCTGGGTCCCACATGGCCAACAGTGTGGTTCAAGTCCCAGGCCCGCCAGCTTGAAAAACACGATGGATACATGTGTACATGCCCAAAATCTAAAAGGAAGGATAAATGGAGGAGAAGGGATTATGATGTGACCATCTCCCTTTTGGGGTACATTCTCACTTTCCTACTTGCACTCCTCTTTCTGTCTCCAGCAAGTGCACATGCCCTCTGGCAAGGATTAAAAATAGAATTTCCTATTGTACTACTCTCCATGTCCCCCTTCTTTCCAACCTCTCAGTATATAGGTTAGCTCAGTAGTCGGTGCCTGCCTGAGGGTGACAGTGTAAGTTCACTGCAGAGCTAAATTGTATGTTATGTTGACCTTTTTGACTAACTTCATTTTCCCCTCAGGAGTTAATAATTGCCCATTTAAAGATTTTTGTTTAGTTATACGAGTACTCATACTTGAATATTTATTTTCATATGGTCAAATAATATCTTAGTTTATTAGCATTTTCCCCTGGAGATCTTGGTCCCTCTGAACTCTAATCTTATCTGGTCTCTTACCTAGATCGGTTGTTTTCTTTCTAAGCCTGGCATTTCACTGTCCTCTTGGAACTCCTTCCTCTGTCTCATGTTATTCCACTCCTGCATATGATTCCCTCCACAATTTTAGTTTACTCCCTTGATTTATAAAACACATTTTAGTTACTGGATAAGGGTGCAAGGTAGGGAATTTCTTAGTATTTCTTTGTGTGTATGTGCAGGTGTATTTTATCTACTTCATAGTTAGATTTGCTGTAGAATTCTTGGATGCGTAATCTGCAGCTATTGAGAAGCCTTATGCTAGTCTGATGACTTTTTCTTTGTTTTGTGATCTTCTTTCTGAAAGTTGATGAACTCTTCCTTATCTCCAAAATTGTAAAAGATTGCTAAAAGAAAAAAGAAAATAAAGGAAAAAAAATGTAATAGCACATCTTGATATGGGTGGGTGTTTTTGTTTTGTTTTGGGTTTTTTTGGAGAAGTTTTTGTTATAGGGTGCATGCCTCACTGGAGAGACAGACAGAAAGCTAGAAACAATCACAAGAAATCACCCCCTAGGAGGATGGTCAAGCTGCCCACAAGCCCTTCTCCATTCTCCGCTCAGGATTTTGGGCACATATGCACACTCGCCCAGCGTGAGTTTTAAGCCACTCGAGTTTTAACACCCCCCTCCTCCCCACCCCGGGTCTTTCCTCCTGTCAGTTACTTGGCATCTGTGTCTGCTGACTTCTTTAGCACTGTCTGCCATTGTGGATGATTTCTTTGGACACTTGACATTGATGTAGGAGGTAAAACTTTCTTTGTGTGTGTGTGTGTGTGTGTGTGTGTGTGTGTTTTGAGGATTTTTGCCATAGGGCGTGTGTGCTTGCCAGACAGAGACAAAGAGACCTAAAGCGAGAAGTCACCCTCCGAGGGGGTATGGCCACGCTGCAGTCCCTTCTCCTCCATTCTCCTCTTGGGATCTTGGGCACGCACACACACACACACACCCAGTGTGAGTTTTAAGCCACCGGGTCCGGGACTCTAACCGCAGTCGACTACATGGGAGTCCAGCAACATAGCTATTACGCTAACTACTGGTCCCTCAAAGTCTTATTCTTGATATACAGATACCAGACTTAGTTCTTTTTGGCTACTGAAGGTACATGTGTACAGTCAAATGAAACTTTTTAAAAATTCATTAAAATTTAAAATGTTAGTAATTTGGCAAAGGTCGGGGTGCCCACTCAGTTTACAGCTCTGAGCTGTACTAACATGTGAACGCAGTAGGTGAGTTTTATTGTCTCGTTTTCTTGTAGATGTGGTGGTACAGTAGGAGCTATTCTGACATGCCCACTGGAAGTTGTGAAGACACGGCTGCAGTCATCCTCCGTGACTCTGTATATCTCTGAAGTTCAGCTGAACACCATGGCTGGAGCCAGTGTCAACAGAATAGTGTCTCCTGGACCTCTCCATTGCCTGAAGTGAGCAAAGAGTCCCTGAATATGTATTTAGTGTGCTTACCTTATTGAGCCCATGTGTGTTCATATTCTGCCACATTTAAAAGAGTCCTTTACAAACTTAGTTAAGTTAGTCTGGATTGTCCCAGCCGTGGTGGCGCAGCAGTACCACAACGTTTTGTGATGCTGGAAGCCACAGGGAAGATCAGGATTTGGTTCCTAGCATGACATGCATGCGCCTGTGTTTCAGGATGACTGAAAGGTGGGCGGAGGTGTGGGGATCAGGTCCCAGCATTAGAGCCTATTGAATGTCCATGTTTTTCTCTTAATAGGAAGGAAGGAAGGAAATAAAAAATTTTTTTACTCTAAATTATCTTGGTGAGAAATTATATAGAAGAAGAATAATACTATTTCCAAATTGTATATTTAGAATACTTTTTCAGTGGTTTATAATCCAATCCAATGGATTACTTTTCTTTTTTTTTAAGAAATTTATATTGAATTTTATTATTATTTTTTTCATGGTCATGACTTTCCCGATGACCTAAAGTTTTCCAAGTCGTTGCATAAGTTCATTCAAGTAATAGCAGTCTGTGATTTTTTGTTTTGTTCTGTTCCTTAATATTTGGTTTGGTTTGGTTTGCAATAGAGTGCTTTGCGCTCAACAGAGAGAGAAAGAGGTCAAGTAAGAAAGCACCCTCCTGCGGGGATGGCCATGCCGCAATCCCTTCTTCTCCATTCTCCTCTCAGGATTTTGGGCATGAACATACTCATCCCTGGCATGTCTCTGAAGCCACCAGGTCCCAGACTTGAACTGCACAGTCAGCCATGTGAGATCCAGCTGCCCCCATCACCAGGCTGCCCACTAGCCCAGCTTCATAGTTTTATTCATCATAGAGTTCCTGAGTGAATATGAGAATAAAAGAAAGTGGGTGATGAGCAGCCTCCATGGATGGGGTCTGCTTATGCCATCATCCCCTTCCCCAGATCTCCAGCCTGTTGGAGAACCTGGCATGTTTCAGGCTAAACAGCCCTGGTATTTAAAGCACTGTCACTGTATAAGATTTAAGGTTTGTTTCTTGGGAGGATACAAAGGCAGGTAGGCAGGTATTTCTTTCTTTCTTTCTTTCTTTCTTCTTTTTTTGTAGAATTATTTACTTAATTTTATTTATGATGATTATTTTTTAAAATTTGTTTTAGGGCACATGCAGTCATCAGAGAGACAGAGGGAGGGAGGGAAAGTGAGAAAGCAAACCACCAGATCCAAGACTCGAACCTCAGTCAGCCATGTGGGAGACTAGCACCTTAACCACCACACCACCTGCTTGCCCAAAGGCAGATATTCTTGATTTTTAAATTTTTTAATTTATTTATTTAGATTTTTGCCATAGGGCATGTATGTGCTCTCTGAAAAAGAGACAGAGGGAAAATGAGAAATCACCCCCCAGTGGACATGGCCATGCCACAGTCCCTTCTCCATTTTCCTTTGAAGATTTAGGGTATGCACACACACGGCCCATGTGAGTTTCAAGCCACTGGGTCTGGGACTGGAATCACAGTCAGTCATGTGGGAGTCCAGCACCTTAACCAACACACAACCTTTTGGCCCCAGTATTCTTGATTTTAAAATGCTCTTAAATGTTTGACATTTCCTGATGGTTTGAAAAATTTATTTTACAGTTTGTCAGACTTTATTATGTTGCCGTTGGATTTATACTTTCAAAACTATTAAAATTAGGGACCAACAGATGGCATAATGGTTACATTGCTGGTCTTCCACGTAGTTGACTGTGGTTCAAGTCCCAGACCCGGCAGCTTAAACTGCTAGGCACATGTGTGTGCATACCCAAGATCCCGAGAAGAGAATGGAGAAGGGATTGCAGCTGGCCATTACCCTGGGGGGGGAGGGGGTTGTGATTTATCACTTTATGTCTCTGTCCCTCCAGAGAGTACACATGTCCTGTAGCAAAAATCTCTTTTATTTAAAAAAAAAATCTCTCTCCTAAAAAAAAAAATTTAAAAACCTATTAGCTTTATATTTTAATTCGTGTTTACATGTAACTGAATGCCTGTGTGTCTGCCTTATCAGCTCACTTGGGGCTTTATCTGTTTGAACTTAGCTCAGTAATGCTTGTTCTGAGGTAGCAAGCAAACTCATCCTGTGTGTTTACCTTTGCTACCAAAGATTTCATCAGTCCTGTTTTTTTCCAAGCTTGATTATCTAACTATGTGAATACACAGAATGAAATGAACAATTTTAAATTAAAATGTTGTAATTATAAATACTCCTAATAGGAAAATCGTATCCTGATTTTGACATTTTTCCTACTGATAACCTTTCCTTAAAATTCTTTCTTTGACTTCTGTGATCAATTTTTTATTCTCCTTCTCCATGGTTCGGCCTTTCTTTCTCACAGGAACTTTAGTGATGTCCCTTTGGGCTCTGTTCCATTTTGTTTTCTTTATTTTTAAAGTGTACTTTTTTCATGAGTGAGAGAATCAGAGCGTGAGAGAGAATCCCTGACAGGGTCTTGATGCCAAGATCTGTCCCCAGGTTCATTCAGCTCTGCAGGGGCACATGGGTGTCCAGTGTGCTCAGGGAGATCTCTGGATACAAATCTGGAACTTTCTCATGAGGGTCAGTCTCACACAGTGTTACTGTTTACTGCTACTCTACTGTCCAGCCCCTTGCTGTATTTCAGTACCTTAGTTTTTCAGGGCCTCCTTTTTTTGAGAGAGAGATTTTTGCTATAGGGCGTATATCCCACCAGAGAGACAGAAAGCAGGAAATCACCCTTTAGGAGGAATGGCTACGCAGCAGTTCCTCCTCCCCCATTTTCTTGGCATCTTCGGCACGTCCGTTCATGCACCCAGCCTGAGTTTCAAGACGTGAACTGCAGTTGACTAGACTACGAGGGAGTCCAGCGCCTTCACCACTGTGCCACCTGCTCATCCTTTCAGGCCTTCTTTAAGCCTGAAAGTTATGTATTATTTGTATAATGCTCACAGCAGCTACTGAGCAACATTGTTTTCCTTATTTGTTGCCTATGAAACTGGATGAGGGGAAAGTTACTTTGTGGTCTGATAGTCCGTTGCCAACATTGGCTTCGTATCTGAGAAACCTGGTCCCAAGGCCTTCTAAGTAGCTGTGCTCAGCTACCTCTGCAGAGACCACCTTCAGCGTATACGGTAGGTGTTCGAGCACCATTTGGCCTAGTGCCTCTGAATTAAAATGCCTACTCTTAGATCTTTTTCTCACTTCCAAAATGTCATTTAATAACTTGCCTTCCCTGACTTAGAGAAATCTGTTTCTTTCACTACTGGGCATATGTGTATCTTTCTTGTACAGTATTTGCTTGGTAGTATGGTCTGCTGAATTATTTGTTTCATTATAATTTTTTTTTTTACTAGCACAGAGCAAATTTCTCAATGTCAGGGCCCTCATTTTGTCTCTCTCTTTACCTGCTTAGTCATAAAAACGCTAGACAATAAATACTCAGTATAGTAAGTGTTAACTGGGTGGAGGGTAGAAATAAGCCAAACTTTCTGATCCGTAAAGGATGCTAGGATGGTCGATTTTGCCATTGCATTTCTGCAGAATGGTTGGATTCGAGATAACACACTGACAGTGGTGGCCAATACCAAGTAAAAGACCTCAGACCGAGGAAGGAACTTCTCTAATTGAGAATCGACGGTAAAGATAGACGGTTTAGGAGATGGAACATAAGAATAGCATGACTGTATGAAAGTGAATGTACAAATCTATATTGTAGCTTCAATTTTTTAGGAAAGAATATGAATTGGGTTATTATTATTACTAGTAAATCTGTTATTGCTCTTTAGTATTGATGATCTGTCATGAAAAAAGCAATTTTTAAGAATTTTTAAAATTTAATTTTATTCATTCATTTTCATTTGACTAGAGAGAGACACATACAGAGGGAGAGAGTGAGTGAGAAAGCAAGCCACCAGGTCCAGGACTTGAACCGTGTTCAGCCATGTGGGAGTGTCCAGCACCTTAACCACCACATCACCTGCTGGTCCCCCCCCCAAAAAAAAAACACAGATTTTTTTTTAAAAAATAACTATTTATTTTATTTATTCATTCATTGATTTTTTTAATTTGACCAGAGAGAAACAGAGGGTGAGAGTGAGAGAGAGAGGAAGTGAGAAAGCAAGCCACCAGGTCCAGGACTCAAACCCCGGTCGGCCATGTGGGAGTGTCCAGCGCCTTAACCACCACGCCACCTGCTGGTCCCAAAAAACAGAATTTTTTGTAAGTAAGGAAAACTGACCAGAGAAACGTAACATTGTAGTTCAAACACATGGTAAGTGAACTACCAGACTTTGAAGGACCTTGCTTTCTAATAAAATTTTTTTCTCTTTCAGAATGATCTTGGAAAAAGAAGGGCCTCGTTCCTTGTTTAGAGGATTAGGCCCCAATTTAGTGGGGGTGGCCCCTTCCAGGTAAAAAATTTAAAATTTAAGTAAAATGCAGTCTTTTTTGTTTCTTTCTTTCTTTCTTTCTTTCTTTCTTTCTTTCTTTTTGTTAAGAATTTTTTAATTTAACTTTATTTATTTAAATTTAACCAGGGAGGGACAGATCGAGAAAGTGAGAAAGCAAGCCTCCAGTTCCAGGACTCAAACTGTGGCACCACACTACCTACTGACCCCAGTCTTCCTTGTTCCAAGACATCTGAATTTGTTTGTTTATAGATAAATGGGTTTTTGTTGTATTTATTTATTTATTTTGCTGTAGGGCACATAGACTTGCTGGGGTGGGAGGAGAAAGCTCCATCCCCTCCGGGGGGCATGGTTATGCCACAGTCTGTTCTGCTCCATGTCTTCATTCTGCCAAGATTTGGGGCATACACACACACCCTGCATCCTCTTCAAGTTGCCAGGCCTTGGATTGGAATTGCTTGGTCATCCCTGTGTGGTATCTAGCTCCTTTAACCACCAGACCATGTAGCTGGTTGTTAATTTGTAGAACACATTTAAAAAGAAGTTATACAAAAAGTTTTTGTTTTCAATTAGCGAAGTACTAAGTGGCTGTCAGTATTAGATAGAGATCTGTTTGAAGATTGATGAAAGGAGCTTTATATTTGGCTTTTCTCTTTTTTTTTTTAAGTTAATTATGTCCCATAAAAGAGAACAGGAGACAGACAAATACAGGCACCTGACAGTGATCCGCCGGCCCAGGTCATGACAGTACACCTGTGTCCAATCAGTCCAGGGTGTGAACCCAGACCTTTCCCATGGTGGTCCAGTTGTATTACTCTTTTGCTGCTTCCTGCCCCTGGGGTTAGTCTTTTCTTAATAAGTCAGCACAAACAGTATTTAGGAGTATGCATGTCAGTTAATGTTACATGAGAATGTGACTAAAGCTTTGTTTTAGATTTCTCTATTCTAAAACTATGAAGATAACTTGACATTAAAATTTTAGGAATTAAACAACATGCTTATTAATAATCTTACATCCCTATTTTAGAGCAATATACTTTGCTGCTTATTCAAACTGCAAGGAAAAGCTGAATGGTGTATTTGATCCCGATTCTACCCAGGTACACATGATTTCAGCTGCAATGGCAGGTATGAATGTATTACATTATAAAAACAAAACTTTCTGAAACCTAGAGACTAAATACTGAGTTTTGATGAGCTTATATTGACAAGTTAAAATAATTAATGTGTTTTTTGTTGATTAGCATCGGCAAAGATGATTTTTACATTACTGTAAAACAGAATTGATTAGATATATATATATGTATAGAAACTGCCATTAAGTTGGCATTTTTGTAATTAGGAGTTTAAGTGAAGGATACAGGTAACATATTTATATTGCCTTGTGTAGTCCACTGAATACATAGTATCACTTCTAACAGTTTTAAGAATCTAAACATAATTATACTATAAATAAGTTATGGTGCTGTAATTTATTCTTCTCTCCTCAATTTCTGTTAGTGCCTTTTCCCTTTTTGCTGCATGTTTTGGCTTCTGTCTGAAATGTGCCGGCAATTCTTGGTAAAGTATTCATTTTGTCCTGTGCTCAAATGCTGAAATTTTTGTGAGTGATGTATTATTGGTAACTCAGAGTTACTGTAATGTGTGTATTTCTAAATACATATGTGTCCATCATTCTGTGTAAATCTACACCAGATCCCATCTGAAATTTCGACCTTGGCTATGTGTACATGTCTGCGGAGAAATGGTTCCAGGAACTCTTCTGTCACCTTTGAGAGTATATGTGATTCTGAATTAAAATAGCTAATCCCAGCTCTCTCCACTGCTTTAAAGACAGACTGTGGGAAATGATTGGACCCATGTGGTTCTGGAATCATTTCCTGCTATGCATGTTAGACAAAGCCCTGAACTGTGATTCTCCAAGAAAACGGTAAATTTTTATGCAACTTATTGCATATTTAACCATGCTTCACATTTGCCAATTACGCTGTGACTTTATAAAGCAAACTGTAGCTGCTTTTATCGTTATTGATAATAAGTCGAGTGTCAGTTGTGTGCTTAATGAATACCTTAAACTGTTAACCATTTTCTGTTTAGAAATAAATTGGATCAGTTTGAACCACAAACTTAACGAACTAAGTGTAAGTTTGACATTCTAATTTCTGAAAGGTTGGTAGCCTTTGCCATATAATAAGTTTAGCATATACGTTACAAATTGTTTTCATAGTTTTTCGTATTTTGTTATTGTTGACTGACTCTCTGAAGTTTTAAAGCTAGAAAGGTCAACTTTAAAGATCTACACAGTAAAATATTCACTTACCAATAAGGAGGTCATGGGCAAGTTATGTCATTTATATGAACTCCCATTATCTTATCAGTGGAGTAAGTAGATTGGTCTACATAGCTTTGAATTTTGAGAACTTGGTTTTCTGTTTAGTACCTTAGAAAATTAACAATTATTTTTAATGTACGTTTTACAGATGTTGCATATGAATAGATAAGATTTTCCCCTACAAATTTGAGTGGGTATAAGGTAAAAGCTGATGGCCAGTGACAAACCTTATAATCACTATACTAGGTTGTTTAAGAATTTATTTCTGCATACCAGTATTGATGTTTTGGGTTTTAAACCCTAGAAAATTAGAAAGGAATGTTCATCTTCCTTTTTTGGAAAGCCTGACATTAAGGAAGTAGATGAACAATCATTTTTAGTTGAGGATATATGTTAAATATTTAGTATTGTAAATTAGAAGGTTCAGAATATCTTTATTTCCACTGGCACATCTAATTTCATTAGACTATCTCATGAGAATTTATTACCGTATTGAAAGAATTTCAGTAGATTTTTCAGTTTTCCTTTTTCTCAAATACGTGTGAATGCTAACTCATGGTCTGTTTTTATATACACACTGATACTGTTGCCCAATTTGAATTCCTGGAATTTTAGGAAATTGAGAGTCATACTGTTCAGAGATGATGGTACACTAATCGTGGGATTTGAAAGTGCCTCCTCCGTTTGTTTGCAGAGACTTGTGCTTTCAGAGCTTCCTTGCACTGTTCATGACCATTAACACTTAGCTTCGCGGTTTTTACACATAACCACGTGGTTGGTGAAATTGAATGATCCAGTGCAGGCACGTTAAGGTAGCCTTTTGTCCCCTTGAAATAAACTATACCAGGTTGCTCTGGTTTTTCTTCAGAGTCATTTTGAGAGCTCTGAATACGAATGATTTGGGAGTGCAGAGTACTTAGAGATAGTCACATGGAAAATAATTTTTTAACTATTATTCTAGAACAAAATGCTAACCTTGTCACTTTCGTATCAGTAAAATGAATTAAAATAGACCATTAATGATATTGCCTATGAGATTTTTGCCACATCACACAGCACACACATTCATAATTTAGGAAGGCACCATCTACATAATTTTTATTCCAGTAATCTCTTATTTCAGTTTCATTTTGCATTTTGTCTATGTGAATGCAAGAATCTAATTTTGATACTAAAACTTTATTAAAAAGAGCAATTTAGGGACCAGCAGTTGGTATAATGGCTACCGCTGGACTACTATGTAGTCAACTGCAGTTCAAGTCCTGAACCCAGAGGCTTAAACTCAATGCCGGTACGTGTGCGTGCGTGCCCAAGATCCCAAGAGGGGGATGGAGGAGAAGGGATTGCAGCGTGGCCATCCCCCCCCAGGGGGTGATTTCTAGCTTTCTGTCTCTCTCTCTGTCTTTCTGGCGAGCACACACACCCTATAGCAAAAACCTCTCAAAAAAAAATTTAAGATAGGTCTTTTTGTATTTTGTAGTGTTATTTTATTAGTGGATGCTACAATAACTTTTAAGCCTCTAAATTTAAGCTGTGTTAATTTTTAGGCATCTGTTTTGTGTCTAGGTGTTCGTTTAAATTAACTTGAATATTTCTCTGTAGACATCTAGGCACAGATATGTACACACACCAAAAAAAATTATATTAACTGTCATTTTTGTACACAAAAGATTATATTGCTTTTTCTTTATAGCAGTTGCAGTATTTAAAAAATCTTGTCTGGCATATTTTTCTTTCTTTTTTTTCTTTTTCTTCTTTTTATTACAGGGTACATGTGCTATCTAGAGAGAAGGAAAGTGAGAAATCACCTGCCTGGGGGCGGGGGGGATGGCCATGCCACAGTTTCTTCTCCATTCTCCTCTTGGAACTTTGGGCACACACCCATGCCTGGCATGATTTCAAGCTATTGGGTCCAAGACTCAAACTATAGAGTCAGCTCTGTGGGATCCAGCTGCCTAATCTCCGTACTGCTTGCTGGCCTCTAGCAAATACATTATCAATACTTATCTGTACAATATTATAAATGTAAGAGAAATAACTTCAATTTTTATTGAAGTACGTATCCATTATATTGGATTATATATTCACAGTCATCACTCATTGTTAAAATGTCACTAATGTAATCACTTGATGTCTTTTACATATCTCATAGTTTTTATTAGTTCACATTATATACTGCTGTTTTTCAAAATATGTTTTTGTTAAAGCCCATTTTTTAAAAGTTAAGTCTTTACTCACTAAATACAAATTGTGTCTTGCATATATGAAATATTTTTAAACAATATTTGTCTATAGCTATTCATTCAGCCAGATGGATGGTTAGACAGATGTTGTGTGTGTTTGTGTGTAAACATTCTTCTTGTTTTTTTGTTTTGTAGAACACAAGAAATTAAGTACAAAATAATCCAAAAACTGAAAGGTACTATTATAGCAGCATATACTTAATTTTATTTTTAAAAATTATAAGTAGTTCCAAAATGAAGTTACTTGAATAGTCTTTTGGGTTTTACTGTATTTTTTAAAGAGATTTACTAGTTAGACTGGTTTTAAAGAATTAAAAATTGTGTTTTCAACTCTTTGATCACAGTAGGTGATAATGGTAGGAAAATGAGAAATGATAATCTTCTTTAAAATTTTTTTTAGATTCCCCTTTGACAAGGTTAGCATTTTTTTCTCTTAAGGCAAAATGGTCTCTTAGGTAAGTATTTAGACTCTGACACTGCTGCAGACAGCAGGATTTTCAGTACTCAGTTCATTTTTTTATTATTAATTATGCCCCTTTCTTATACTCTTTTCTTTTTCTTTTTTAACTTAAAATATTCAAAAAAAGTTAGATCTCACAGTAAATATTTCTCCGATCCTTCCAATCGGATTCGATTTGTACACATGTTTCTGATGAGGTCACTGCTTGTGGTTATGATACAGAAAAGCCTGTGTCTATTTTAGGCATTTACTGTACATTTCTCCCGAGAAAAGAGTGAGATCGTGTCATCTCATGCTCCCCATCCGCAGGTCACTTCCTGTAGAAATATGGACTAACTTAAACCTCGTGAGTACTGATCTGAGCATCTCTTGCAGCCTCTAGTATAAGAAACACACCCTGGGATTTTGTGATAGCTGTGGAATTAATAGGAGGCGGGACATGAGCTCTTATTTCCTGAACTTGTGTGTGCATTATGGAATATTTCATGAAAATTTAATTCTAATGCCTTTAATATTCCTGCTAGAAGGAAGAATGGGGTACTTTTCAGTCACCATATAGTAAAAGTTCAGGGTCTTCAGCTTGGTAACAGCCTTGACCACCAAAGACTTAGATAACAGTACCTGTGCCTAAGTTTGAATGGCATCATAGCATCCTACAGCTTTTAGATAAAGCAGTCGTTTTCTTTACTTAGCATAGCAGAGTTAAACAGTCTAATACACTGCTTTCTTTTCTTATCTGTTGAGATTTGGCTTTCTATTCTTTCGCAGAAATACTAATCTTAATATCATTACTTTCTAAATAAATGCCAGATAAGAACATATGGGATCTTAGCTGTTTTAGTTTTAATTACTTTTAAAAAAATAGTTTTTAATATATTTTTTCCTGGGAAGCTATGTGGGATTTGTACAGAAATTAATTGAAATTAAAATATTGAAAATATGCAGTACTATAGGTATCACTCAATGAAATAAACATTCTCGGCAAACGTTCTGTAAGCAGGGCATTTTAGTTCATTTGGTTTTTGATTGATTCACACTATCAACTGAAGTCTTAGATAAAGCAACACTTAAAATTGCCCAATTTAAAATCATTTTAAGCTTTCTAATAAAATACTAACCACACTACTAACGTATGGCCAGTATATTGGCGGTTTGCTTTTCACTGACCGTAGAGCAGTATCATTGACCTACAAATGGATCCCTCATATACTCTTAAGTTCATTTAATGTTTTACTGAGTGCTCAGAATATCCATTTAAATTAACATGTTATCAAAAGTCACAAATTCAAATGTAAAATAAAACAGTCCATTTCTAAGTCTCAGGGGCACCATTTCCAATATCACTGTGTGCGTTTGTCTTAGGTATAGGAAGATACGTTTGGGTTTGGCTAACTTCAAGTTCCTCACCGTATATTACTCTAAGTTGTAAAATTTTGTTCCTTTCTATTTGTTTTATTTCTTGGATTATATTTGTCTAGATTTAATTAACCTAATAATATCTACTACTTAGGGTTTTTTATTGGGTTTTTTTGGGATTTTTTTAGTGTCTTTGGTTAAAAAAAAAAAAAAGGTAGTAGCATAAAACTCACCAGAGTGTTAACTGATAAAGGCCAATAGCTAAAACCTGTGGATTATATCTAGATTTATATGACCTAATGGTTGGCTGGCAGTTAGGCTAGTGTCTTTATTAAAAGCTAGCTAGCAGGGCCAATAGGTGGCAGAGTGGTAAAGACATTGGACTCCCACATGGCTGACCATGGTTCGAATACCAGACCAGTGCCTTGAAAATCACACTGGCTGTGTGTGCAGGCATGCCCAGAGTCCTGAGAGGAGAATGGAGGAGAAGGAATTGTGGCGTGACCATCCCCCTGGAGGATGATTTCTCGCTTTCCCTCTCTCTCTCTTTAGCAAGCAAACGCACACTTTGGCCGAAAACAAAAACTAAATAAATAAAAGCTAGGTAGCTGTCCTTATTGGGAAAGTTGAGGCAGAGTTTAGCCAGAATTGAATTAAATGTAGCTTACTGATAAAACCAATCTTATAGGGATAAAATAACAACATTCTCTTATTTACCCAGACTTTAATGTGTTACCTAATATAGGGTAATTTGTACCTAGAAATGAATTTTAGTTAAGTGAGAAATGCCTGTTGTTTGCTTTCTGACATTGTTTACTGATGTGAACAGAAGATAGTTTTAAATTATAACTTATGGGCCCTTAAAATATTTTATTCCTAGTTAAAAAAAATTTTTGTTGTAATGTTTTAAAGGATTTTATTTGTTTGTTTTAATATGTAAGTTTTGTCCCAGCCTCAAATTGAGGAATTTTATGACATGGAAGAATATTACAGGCAGAAGCTTGAGTACTAAGTTTATATTTTCAGAAATAGAACTTTTATTTAAAAACAAAACTTTGGCACTTGTCTTTTTAAGTCAAGTATAGTAACTTGAGAGAACTTGCCTAGATGGACTGTTTTAAAAGAAAGTTTGATACAAGAATTCCCAGTTTTCGGCTTAAATTTTAATAAAAAGCAGATAGTGTTCGTAAGGTAGATTTGTATAGAATGATTAGCGAGTGCCGTCATGCGCCACGCAGGGCATCTGGTTGACGTGTGCTGTGCAGCAGCATTTCAGTAATAAACTCTCATCTCTGCAGACATGTAGCTAATCAGGGTACTGAAGTTTAAAAATTAAGAATTATTAAATTGTAGTTTGACCGGACTATTTGGTATTTCATTGCAACTTTTTCAGTAGGAAAATGAGATTCAAAAGAAAAAATAATTTTCTGTAAGTTCTCAATTAGGCCATGCCATAGGAAAAAAAGTATTAAAAGTTATCTGATAACATATTTTTTCCTTTTATCAAGAATATTTGCATGGGAAAAAAAACCTTTTATCTAAAAAGATGTTCCCTGCAACCTGTTCAGCACCTTTAATTTTTTATTTTAGTACCAGCAGATACTTCTAAAATTCTTGATTTTATCTTGTTAATAGTTTTATGTTTATGTATTCATTATTAAAATACCTTAAGAGAAATTAAGACTATATAATCTTTACAAAATTATTGAAGTTATCGAATCATATTTTTATTTTATTTATCTTGCCTGCTAACCAGATTTAATTAGAATATCCCTTTGAGTAACAGCTGGCTATTTCTGCAATGTTAAAATTGGAGTAAGAGAGATTTTGAGTTAGCTTCTTATCTGACATCATAGAATACAAAAGAGCTTTGTGAGACCATATCAGTTTTGTAAACAATTTATTCGGATTAGTTTACATACCTAGATATAACTTTATAAACTTTGAAAGTTAAGAAAGGTTTATTATTGGTTTGTACTATATATTAACTTAAAAAGCAAATTATTCCCAAATATATCACAGCATTTCTGTTCCTGAAATAATTTACAATAAATGTGCTGATTATAAGTCCACTTTTCTAAAAATAATGTACTTGACCTGCTAGTGTTTATGATAGGAAATATTAAAACAGTTAAGATCCTTAGACCTTTCTCCATATCAATTTGTACTGATTTAAAAGTCAATTGAATAAATGTAGCGTGACGTCAGTAGTTCAATAAAGTGTGTGTAACTAACTTAAATGTAAAAGCAATATATTAAGGCCTTTTGTGTAGGTGAAGCAGTCTTAGTGAGTTCCCACCATCAAGAGTGCATTTTGTGTGCCCTGTTTTTCCGTTCCTAGGAAGGTGGCAGGTAGAAGATGCACGCTAGTTTAGAAACATCCTGTTCTGGAGACCTTAATTCCCCACCTGGAATGAGCCTCAGAGGTGACCACATCTCTGCACTAACAGTATATAGTACTTTAATGTTAAAGTAAACTAGAGCTGCTTTCTACCCCGACTTTCTTTCATCATTGTCTCTAAAAGAAGAAAGTTCCGATTTGTAACTTTTTTTCAGCTATTGAGTTTTTGTATGTGTTTAAGTGGATGAAAGATAGATCTGTCCTATTAACCCTAACAGAAACCTTGCCTCACCATTGTTTTAACAGTATTAGTAAACACATTCATATTGTAGAGAGTATCCTTAGGGCCAAACAACAGTCTTTTTGTTATAGTCAGCTAAAGATCACGATTTTAGCAAATGCTGGTGTCTATGTAGAATCCATAGTGAATGTAGTTATTCGCGGTGCTGATCGGATCCTAAGTAGCTGCCGTAGAGTGCATGCTTGCCAGCCTTAGAGTACACAGACTTTCTTCCTGTCTGTAGAAATGGGTCTGAATTCACCTTAGAGAGTAGGGTGCCTGAGTAGATTGGAGGAGCAATTTATGATCAATTAGATTTTGCTCTTAAAATAGAAACATTTGCGGTTGTTTATAAAGCACACATCAATTAGTAGTTTAAATATATGCATTTTAATATAAATTTTAATATAATTTAATATAATTTTTTAAAACCTCAAAGTTAATAGTGTGTTCCTAATTTTTACCAGAGTTCATTTTAAACATGTTTGTTTAGGTTTTACTGCAATCACAGCCACCAACCCCATTTGGCTTATAAAGACTCGGTTACAGCTTGATGCAAGGTATGTTAAATCTTCTAAATAAAATTAAAGTGAGCTAAACTCATTCTTTTATATAAATTCGTGTCAACAAAACATCAGTGACTTGTATCTAAACCACGTTTTTCCCTTCTTAACCTTTTGTTGCTGAATCTGTCTTTCTGGCTTTGTTTTCTAACTTGGGTCTGCCATCAGAAGCAAAAGTAATATAATAATTGACATTTCTCCAGGTGGAGAAAATGTATTATGTGTTGGTGTTTTTGTTTTTAGGAGAGAGTTTTTCACTACAAGGTGCATGTACTCGCTGAAGAGACAGAAAGTGAGAAATCACCCCAAGGGGGGATAGCCACACTGTAATCTCTTCTTCTCCATGCTCCTCTCAGGATTTTTTTTTTAGGAGTTATTTTATTTAACTTTATTTATTGCCGCTATTATTATTTTTCAGTTTGAACAGACAGAGAGAGACAGAGAAAGAGAGAGAGGGAAAGCAAGCCACCAAGTCCAGGACTTGAACTGTGGTCAGCCAAGTGGGAGTTCAGCGCCTTTAATCACCATGCCACCTGCTGGCCTCTCCTCTCAGAATTTTGGCAAATGGTGATGTTTTAAAACACACATGGGCCCAGCGTAAGTTTTAAGTTGCCAGTCTAGGACTTAAACTGCAGTTGACTAGGTGGGAGTCCAGCAACATAACCATTATGCCATTTTCTGATCCCTGGTGTCTTTTTTTTTCTTTTTTAATTATTTAATTGTTTTTATTATTGGTGGTAGTATTATTCAGTTTGAACAGAGAGGGGGTGGGGGAGAGCAAGGGAGAGCAAGAAAGCAAGCTGCCGGTCCGGGACTCAAACCACAATTAGCCATGTGGGAGTCCAGCGCCTTAACCACCACACCATCTGCCAGCCCCCCTGAAAAATGGTTTATTAACCAGTCCAAGAAGTGGTATCTGCCCTGCCTGGATTCTGATAACTGGTATCCCAACAGCTGCAAACTCAACCTGGCCAGCTAGCCTGCACTGAGTCTTTGAGGACCATTGCTCAGACTCGGTGACCTTATGTACAAGGAGCCATGAACTGGGATATTCTTGTGTAGACACAGATGTAATCCGTTACCACTGCCCACTTTATAGGAGCAGCACTCATTCACTCAGCCCAGTCACATCGAGCAGGTAACTGCAGCATTCTCGAGATAGTGTGCCAGGAAACAGCGGGGACAGCCTCAAATGGAATAGTCAAGGAATTTTTGAGCCCATTCGAAGCAAAGGAAACAGTGCGGAAGCTCACAGGTCCTAGAGAATAGTGTCTTTGAAATGTTCTGAGAACTAAGGGAAGGCCAGAAACAATGCAGCTTAGGATTTGCCATCTCAGTTCCTGTTGGCCTTAGACTAAGGATTGGGGAAAGGTAGGTAATACTTTAAAATAGAGAGACAACAGGACCAGCAGATGGTGTAATGGGATGCTACGTCGCTGGATTCCCACGTAGTCTACTGCAGTTCTAGTCCCGGACCTGGTGGCTTAAGCTCACACCAGACGCATGTGTGCGTGCGTGCCCAAGATCCCGAGAGGAGAGTGGAAGAGGAAGGATTACACATGGCCATCCCCTCCAGGGCGTGATTTCTCACTTTTTTGTCCTCTGTCTCTCTTTCTGGTGAGTGCACATGCCCTATAGCGAAAAACCTCTTCAAAAAATTAGATGATCCTATCAGGTGTGTTGTAATATATTCTTAATATAAGGTTTGGAACTTCCAATCTGGAGTAGGTTCTGTGAATAAACATTTTTATATTTTGGGGTTTAGAAGGTAGTAGTATATCTTGTAGGCTGTAAATGAAGCTGATTTAACAAATCATTAACAATTAATTATGCCTGCTTAATTATCTGTTTTCCACGTTCTGTCATGTTGAACTATATGCTATTTGGAAACTTAAAAAGAAATGTAATTATTTCATCCTTTTAATGAAATATTAAGTTTGTAGCGCAACTCAAAGTTTATTTCTCAAATCCAAAAGATCTACAAAGTAATGGTAGATAAGATTTAACCCAAGAGTTTAATAACAGGAGATGCCAGTCCACATTTTTTTTTTTTGAGAGGTTTTACGCTATAGGGCGCGTGCGCTCGCCAGACAGACAGAAAGAGACATAGAGACAGAAAGCGAGAAATCACCCCCCAGGGGGGATGGTCACGCCGCAATCCCTTCTCCTCCATTCTCCTCTCAGGATCTTGGGCACGCACGCACACGCATCCGGCATGAGCTTTAAGCCACCAGGTCCGGGACGCGAACCGCGGTCAACTACGTGGGAGTCCAGCGACATAACCATTACGCTAACTGCTGGTTCCCGCCAGTCCACATTATATTATTTTAAACTACCTGAATTGTTTCAGTGTGTTACAGGGTTTTTATGTAGGAAATCCAGGAAAAATGTGACTTCAAATTCTTTAATATTGGGGCCAGCAGATGGCATAGCAGTTACATCGCCCGACTCCCATGTGGCCAGCCGGGTTTGAGTCTCGGACCCAAGTGTCTTGAAACTCAACTCTGGGGAACCAGCAGTTAGCGTAATGGCTATGTCGCTGGACTCCCACGTAGTCAACCGCGGTTCGTGTCCTGGACCCGGTGGCTTAAAACTCACGCCAGGCGCGTGTGCGTGCGTGCCCAAGATCCCGAGAGGAGAATGGAGGAGAAGGGATTGCGGCGTGACCATCCCCCCTGGGGGGTGATTTCTCGCTTTCTGTCTCTATGTCTCTCTCTGTCTGTCTGGCGAGCGCACGCGCCCTACAGTGAAAATCTCTCCAAAAAAAAAAAAACTCAACTCTGGGCACATGTGAGTGTATTCCATGCCCAAGATCCCGGGAGGAGAATGGAGAAGGGATTGCAGTGTGGCCATCCCACCTGGAGGGTGATTTCTCACTTTCCTTCTCACTATCTCTGTTTCTCTCTAGCAAGCACAAGTGCCCTAAGGCAAGAGCTCTACCAAAAAAACAAACAAGAACTCCTTAATTCTATTTTTTTCCACTTAAAGTTGTTACACAAGCTATCACAGTTCTTAGGATTGCAGAGGTGGGGAATGAGCTAGGGATGGGTAATAGTTGGGGATGGGGCAAATTTGACCTGAAGATTCTAGTTGATAACACTGAGATTAAAAAGAGCTGAGGCACCTCTTGTAACCCTTCCAGATGTGAGTCTCTTAACTTTATTGTCAGGAAGGGTCTTCAGTGGCAGAAATGAGTCAGAGCTTACCTAGATCATTCGGCCATATAGGTATTCAATATCTCTAATTAGTAGCTCATAAAATTGGTGAAATTCGCAGGTTAACAGTAGCTGTTTCCGTTGTGGTTTTATTTAAATTATGCCCAAGGAGATAAATCATAAGAGTAGGTATTCCGGGTTGGTCTTGTAGCCTGGTGGATAAGGGAACCAGATCCTTTAAAATAGAGATACCCACATGGCTGAACACACACTTTTTTTTAAAAAAAAGAATTATTATTTATTTAACTTTATTTATTACTGTTATTTTCCAGTTTGATTAGTGAGAAAGCAAGACACCGGGTCTGGGACTCGAACCGCAGTTGGCCATGTGGGATTCCAGCACCTTTAACCACCATGCCACCTGCCAGTCCCTGACCACACTTTTAAGTCCTAGTCCTGGCAGCCTGTAAAACTCATTGGGTGTGTGTCTGTGCACGTCCAAAGTCCCCACAGGATAGAAAGATGAGAAGAAATGGTGCTGTGACCATGCCCCATTAGGAATCGCTTTCTCCCCTTCCTTCTCTGCCTGTCTGTCCCTGGTGAGTGCACATGCCCTCTGCTTACTGGGGGGGCAGGGGAGATGCTGTGCCTTCTAAGTGTTATAAAGAAATTGTCTGTGGTATAATACTTCATAAACACTTAATTGAAGAAGTATATATAGTCTTGTTCTCTAGATATACTGGCATGGCCATCGACTTTATTTTATTTATTTATTTTGAGAGAGAGATTTTTGCTATAGGGTGCACGTGCTCACTAGACAGACCAAGATACAGAAAGTGAGAAATTACCCCCAAGGGGGGATAGCCATGCCGCAATCCCTTCTTTTCCTTTATTCTCTGGGGACTTGGGGAACACACCTGTGCACCTGGCATGAGTTTAAGCCTCCGGGTCCCGGACTCAAACCACAGTCAAGTAAGTGGGAGTCCAGCAACATAACCATTACGCCATCTGCTGATCCCTGTAATAATTCTGATTTCATATCTCCATGAATTAAAACCATCTTTTAGTAGAGTGGCTTATTTTTATTGAGTTTCATGTATTTAAAAACCTATACTGCTTTATTTATGTTGGTAAAATTTTCCTCTTTGTCTTTAGGAACCGTGGGGAAAAGCGAATGGGTGCTGTGGAATGTGTCCGCAGAGTGTACCAGGCAGACGGACCTAGAGGCTTTTATAGGGGCATGTCCGCCTCTTATGCCGGCATATCTGAGACTGTTATCCATTTTGTTATTTATGAAAGTATAAAGCAAAAACTACTGGAATATAAGACTGCTTCTACGATGGAAAATGATGAAGAGTCTGTTAAAGAACCGGACTCAAACCACAGTCAAGTAAGTGGGAGTCCAGCAACATAACCATTACGCCATCTGCTGATCCCTGTAATAATTCTGATTTCATATCTCCATGAATTAAAACCATCTTTTAGTAGAGTGGCTTATTTTTATTGAGTTTCATGTATTTAAAAACCTATACTGCTTTATTTATGTTGGTAAAATTTTCCTCTTTGTCTTTAGGAACCGTGGGGAAAAGCGAATGGGTGCTGTGGAATGTGTCCGCAGAGTGTACCAGGCAGACGGACCTAGAGGCTTTTATAGGGGCATGTCCGCCTCTTATGCCGGCATATCTGAGACTGTTATCCATTTTGTTATTTATGAAAGTATAAAGCAAAAACTACTGGAATATAAGACTGCTTCTACGATGGAAAATGATGAAGAGTCTGTTAAAGAAGCATCAGATTTCTTGGGCATGATGCTAGCTGCTGCCACCTCCAAGACTTGTGCCACTACGATAGCATATCCGCATGGTAAGGGGCTGGGTGTGAGTGCACCTGCTACATCGGAGCGCTTCCCATCACAGCCAGCAGCCTGTGCGTGAGGACATCTGTCATTTTCCTGAATTCTAGTAGGACACAGGGTGCTTCTTGGGAGGTCATGAGGAGGTTAACTGTGTTCAGGTGACGTAGGCTGAGTTTTGCTATAAGCTATCACATGCTGTGGTGGTGATCCGGCATGAGCTTTGGAGTCGGTCAGATTCCAGCCATACTTACCCCGCAGGCAAGTTTCTAAGTTCTGCTTTTTATTCAGTGCCCCAGAGGGCATGTGTGAGAGAGAAATCTTCCCGGTGGGCCTGGTCACGCTGCAGTCTTGTTTTTTCTCCATCCCACAAGAATCCTAAGCACATACACACAGCCCCAACTTGTTTTTCAAGTCTTCTAGGCCGAGATTCAAACCTCTGCTGGCCATGTGGGATCTGTCTCCCTCTGCACAGTGCTTACCTGCCATGTTACAGAAATGGGCCAGCCCAAGTTTCTGTTTTTGAAAAAAAAGAGTGTGGGCTGGCAAGTGGCATGGTGGTTAAGGTATTAGGCTCCCACATGGCCGACTGTGGTTCAAGTCCTGAATCTCATGACTGTTTTCTCACTTTCCCTTTCTTGTCTCTCTGGTCAAATTAAAAAATAAGAAAGTTAAATTTTTTTGGGGGGGGGTGTTTTGCAGTAGAGCACGCATGCTTGCTAAAGAGACAGATAACAAGAAATCACCCCCCAAGGAGGAAGGACATGCCACAGTCCCTTCTCCTCCATTCTCCTGGGCTCTTGGGCCCGCTTGCCTATCATAAGTTTCAAGCCACTGAGTCCAGGACTCAGAACATGCTCAACTACATGAGAGTCCAACAACATAACCATTATGCCATCTGCTGGTCCAAAATTAAATACTTCTTTTTAAAAAAGTATCTAAGGGCTATAATAGATATTTATATTCTTTGTTTCTAATCTACATAAAAATCCTCTGGAATTTTTTTGCCTTTTTTGTATAGTACTTCTCTATTTAAATGCTAGAACATAACCAGAATTATCTTCATTTTCAAGTGGGAAACAGGAAAGTGAAAATTTAGATTGTTCAAGGTTCATGGGGGGACCCAAACTTAAACCAGGATCTGCAATCTCAAAAAACAAGCTGTTTTACAATATTTTATATAGACAAATAAGTATATTAATCATTTATTTCTGTCTTCAAATTTTACAGAATTATCCTGTTTCATTAATAGCTTAAAAAAAAATTACTTAATGTGTCCGCAACACGCTGGGAGGTTTTTTTGTACCCTTATTTTGTTTCATGCTTTTGTTATACTGATGAACATTTATATTCCTCCTCAAAAGGAAAAATGAGGCATAGCTAGGACACAATTTTGGTCTACAATGCAATTTAGGAAACTAGCTCTTCAACCAAGTTGGACTGTAAACTTGGGCTTCCTGAAGGCAGTGAAAGCTCGGGGGTACCAGCAGTTCCATAGGTTTTGACCTCCTGTGGGTGAACCAGAATGGTGGCCCGCTAAAGTAAAGATGCTTTGGAGTTTAAGCATCTCGTCACTTGAAATCTCTTAGAAGTCATATGAAGATAGTCATGACTGATACAGTATTTTGGAAGTTAATGTATAAATTGCATGAAACCTTTAAGACAGGATAGGGATTTCAGATATTTTTATTTGTTTTGGGCTGCTTTACACTGTTTTCCCCCCATCAAAAATACTTGTAAAAAATTGAGAAATAATGTCTGTAGAAAGAGCAGTTCTATTAAGAAGGAAGCTCTAAATTCTTCACCCAGCCTTACTCCCAACTGTCTCTCAGTAGTCCCTATTCCTAACCTTTTAGAGCGAAGAATAATTAGATCAGTCTCATTAGATTTTTGCTGTATGACACGTGTGCTCACAGGAGAGACAGAAAGCGGGAAATCACCCCCCCAGAGGGCGTGGCCACACTGCAGTTCCTTCTCCTCCATTCTCGCTCCAAGATTTTGAGCACGCATGCACATGCACGCGGGGTAGGTTTCAAGCTTCCAAGTTCAGAATTCCAAGTCTAGAACTCCGGCCATGGTCAGCCATGTCGGAGTCCAGCAATGTAACCATTACGCCATCTGCTGTTCCCAAAATTAGACTAATCTTTAAGGTCCTCTCAGCTCTTAAAATTTAAGTTTTCATTTAGTTGATAGCCACTCGGCCTTACAGCTGTCAGCTAGTATTTTAACATTTTCAGCTTCTCGTCCACATAATGGCTTGCCTTGGTTTATGTGGACCATCGTGAATAGGTCAATAATTCTGTCTCCTCTGTGTCCTATCCACTGTTTCTCACTGTATCTTTCTGTATGCATGTCTGCTACCAGCCCTGTTACGTTTCTGCTTCTGTACCTTTTTTCTCTACTTCGGTTCTCCCTGTATCTCTTCAGTATTAACTGAATAGCCTTCTTTCGTTTCATTGTGCCTTTGCTCAGAAGCCTATATAGTCTTACAATTAGTGCATGTGACTTTGGCTGAATTAGCGGTTCGATGTCACTATAATGTGACTGGTTTTAATAACCTACACATTAAAAATCATTCCTGGGCTAGGAGGTGTGGTAGTTATGGTTGGGATCCTACATGGCAAACTGTACAGTTCGAATCCCTGACCCAGCAGCTTGAGAGAGATACCACGTGTGTGCGTTTGTGCCCAGAATTACAAAAGGAAGGAGAAATAGGAGACTCTTCTCCTATCTATGGTGTGACCACCCCCACAGAGGCTCTTTCTCATCACCTCTCCCCCATTTCTTTCCAGCAAGCATACGCATATTCTGGCAAATTTATTTAAAAAAAAAAAAACACTCCTTATTTATCCAGAGCTGTTTGTACTTACAGACTCATAAATGGTGTGTATGCAGTATAATTAGCAAAGTGTAAAGATACTAGTAATGTTTAAATGAAATAATTTTCTTTCCTTCCCAAACAGAAGTTATAAGAACAAGACTACGTGAAGAGGGAACAAAATATAGATCTTTTTTCCAGACACTGTCTTTGGTGGTTCAAGAGGAAGGTTACGGGTCTCTCTACCGTGGTCTAACAACTCACCTGGTGAGGCAGATTCCAAACACAGCCATCATGATGGCCACCTACGAGCTGGTGGTCTACCTGCTCAGCGGGTAGCAGGCCGCTGCCGGACTGCAGAGCGGGAAGACCAAAGGATCACAGTGGACCATGGAACGTGGAAGCCGGCAGGGCGGACAGAAGGAAACTAGCTGGGGAACACTGACCTATGCCTATGCGAGAGTCCGGTTGCAGGAACTAAAGCAGCCACAGCATTATGTGGTCTTTGAGTAATGTGAAAAATCCTTGGCTGCCTACAAGGAAATGCCTTTAAAAGCACTCCTTTCTCAGAATTGCCATTTTCTCTACCGTGTCCACCAGACACAGTTGCATTTTGTTGATTTCTGGCAGTCAGAGTAATGTTTATTCCGTGAGCACTTTTCCAGCCTTCTAAACAAAGCCATCCCTAATTATATACTGTATCAAAACTATCCAAAGGTAGTATTAACAGTCATAAATTTCTATCTTCGGGCTTTTAATTCCTGTAAAGTTGTAAGATAACAGTAATAGTGAGATCTCCAGTGTTATTGTTCACATTCCCTGAGATGACCTGGCACAGTGTTTTAAATTAATTAATTCGGCAACCAATAAAATAGTGTCTAAATCGTGCGTATTTCTAGCTTAAAATGTCTTGGTTTCCACTGCAAACAGGTGCTTGATGTTAACCTACCAAACTCACGTGATAACAGTTTGGGATAAAATGAACTAGTTGGTTTTGGCCATTTCAGTGACTTGAGCATGTCCTCAAACCTTACATAATTTTATGGTACATGAATGAATGCCGTTGTATTTTCAGTGATTTACTAGTTATGCATTTAAATTACCACCTGTTTATTATACTTAGATGTCATTTACTTAAAGTGAAAGAAAATTACCATTTCTGTGTCTTTCTCTACTTGATTTCACGTTGAGAATTTGAAACTTGGAATTATTTCCACATCTGTATAGATACATTTATTTTGTAGAGAAAATGGTAATTTGCGGTTTTGCCCTTGTCAGTTTTTTTTTAAGGTGACATTATTCAGGTCAGTATAAATATTATAGAAGAGGGGGCCCTCTGCTTGATCTTAATTGACTTGCGGTTTCGTAAATAAACAGATTGCTTTTGACAAGAAGATTTTTTTTTTTTGTCTTAGTTTCCTGAATGGTAAATCACAGAAAGTTCAAGTTAATTTGGGTTAATTGTCTTAACAGAATGTAGCTTTTCAATTTTGCTGTTGAGTCAAGTGCACCTTTTAATACTTTAAATGTATTCAATATTATGTGTCTGGCCCTTATAAAGATGTTTGCTGAACTCCTGTGAAGAGACCCTGCCCACGGATGTTGCTGTACTGGTGTGTGACACTCGCAGTCAGCCTCCAGTGTGGCGCTCACTCCAGTATCCCCGAGCAGTACATCTTGTGCAATGGCTTTATCTCAAGAATATTTCTTTGTGAATGCACTTTGAGGCCTTTTTTGGGGGGCTGAGAGTAGGAGAGAATTCCATGTTAAGATTTTTTTTTTTTAATGTCAGTCATGTATTAGGCAGAAACTACTCATAACATTTTTCTGGGTTTTTGAGGTAATTGTTTTGGAAATCTTTTATGTAATAAATGTTTTAAGTATCCTGTGTACCCCGTAGTATTCCTGACATTTTAGAAAATCGTCATTACATCGTCGTAAGCTTTTTCTGCTGTCACCAATGAAAGATAGTGCCCTTTTAAATTTCCCACCTAACCTTCCTTGTAATCAGTCAGCAGTAACGGGGTATTTTCGAGGTGCTCAATTGGAATTAAACATATTCCAGTCTATTTGGATACCAAAGGCAAATCTGTTTAATTACCTTTGGAGTTATTAATACCTTTGTGGTAAATTTGAGCTTTGACATTTATTGTGAGGAACAAACCAAAACAACAAAAAAGAAAAAACCCTGAGGCTTCTAACCTAACCCTGTAGAGAATGTGTAAATCGGCCATCGCGTTTGCCTTCTCAGGTGCCATTGACCCTGCCCGGCGCTGCGCCCCTTGCCTTGTGCAGCTCGGTGGACGTAGTCGTGTTGAATGTAGAGCAGAGACGCCTTCGTCTTGCCGATCTCAGTACCCACAGATGATGGAGAACGATTTGAAAACCAGCAGCTAAGGAACATCTTATTTAGTTGTAGCAAATTCATAGCAAGTGTCCTTCAAGGATGAACATGTATTCTACTTCTGTTTATATTTAGCAAGGAGAATTTTTGTTAACCATTAGTGCATTATATTCAGCTTTTAAAAGTATTATGTATGTACTAGAAAGAAAAGAAATCTTTAGTCTTAGACTTTGTACAACTGGAAAGGAGCAATGAAGTTTATTTTTAAATTTTCTTTTCTAAATAAAACCTAGTCTAGTTTACTTAATATATGACAGAGATGACTCAAACAAGAAAAACTATGTAAAAGTTGTTTATAAAGTCTGTCTCCGAAATATTTCTTTGAAGGTTTTTAAAACTTGACTCAAATGTTCAAGAAAAATGTATACTCAAAGCAATGGACTTCTTTATTTTTAACTGTGTTTTATTTTCATGTTTTCTACCAGATAGCTTTTTATTTTTCTGAAAAAAAAATTGTTAACAGTCTTCAGATTGGCATGACCTTTTATTAGAGAATCTTCTCAGAAAATGGAGTTGAACTTACGTATGTGTAAGCAGTAGAAACTGAAAAGGCACACTGTCCGATCAGCAGAGAGAAGTCTGCCACCCGTGACTCATGAAGTGGTTTCCTAAAGCTCAGAGTCCAGACCTGAGAATTGCCAGCCCTGTGATTGTGCGATACCATACAGTGCTTTTCATTCCAGGGGAGTCAGAACAACTCGCCAGAGCTGTCGTGCCTCTCGTGCAGCTTCGTCGAACCCGTCTCCCTGGACGGAGCACACGCGTAACTGGCTGGTCACTTTGAAACCGCGTTAGAGGGTTGCAGGTTGTTCAGGCCAGCCATGAGGCCCTGGAGTAGCATCACTGTACTAGGACCAGCACCGTGTGGGTGGCTAAAAGTAATGAGCGTTTACTCTCTTCATTTGAGCATTTCTAGATTTGTTTTCAATCATTAAAAATCTCGATTTGAATCTGAAGGATTTAAGTGCTAGAATAATCCGTCTATTCCTTATTCCAGAATTTTTCATGCCTGGCTTTTGTTGTTTACATGCTCTTCTGCCCAGACTGTTAATACTGGAGGGACCCCTTTGGGGCTGATGGCACCGCTCAGCCTTTGTTTCCTCTAATACTGATCATGACTTTAACATTCCTAAGAATAGTTATTTCCAAACGGCTTAACTTGGAAGGGATTTTAATATAAATAAGAGTATTAACTTTCTACCCATTTGGATCTCTTTTCTCCATCGTACCCTTGTATTTCCCATTACCTGTACATTGATTTTTATGCTACTCCTTTTAGAAATGGGAAGTTTTAGTTTCACTCAGTTTTTGTGTTAATAAACTATTTGAATGTGTACCCTGTGTATGTGAAACAAATTATGACCTATCAGTCATAGCTGTATGGTCAACTTTCAAAGAATTAACTTTTGACCATTCATGTAAGGTTTGCTATTGCATTTATGTACATGGCTATAAATTATGTGCATTTACTCTGTATTTATGTTAACTAGCTGACTTTTACTTGAATTGTTAAGATTCAGAAAATTAAAATATGCTTATAAAAATGCATTGATTTTTTTTCTATAATGTATCAATATTTTGGTGTAGTTTTGTCCTGTGCACAGAACAAAACTGCATTGCATTTTTTTTTTAGGGGAGGAGGTTTTTGCTATAAGGGCGCATGCGCTCACCAGAGAGAGAGCGAGCGAGACATCATCCCCCAAGGGTGATGGCCACACTACAATCCCTTCTCCCGCAATCTTCAGCACACATGCACACGCGCCCAACATGAGTTTAAGCCACCAAGTGTGGGACTCAAACCAAGGTTGACTACATTGGAGTCCAGCGACATAGCCATTACACCAATTGCTGGTCCTGTGCTTTGCCTTTTTTAACTGCCACTTGGGAATCTCAGCTTTCCAGTTCCCAGTATGATTGATCTTGGTGTAAATTTAACTGAGGTATCTTAGCAGCCCAGACTGCTTGCTCTGTAATTCCTAAATTGTATACTCATTTTCAATTTTTTTTGTGTGTGTACCTTTTTTCTAAAGCCGTACCAAAGCACCTGGACATAAATGAATTAAGTAAACTTAAGATGAAAGGAAGTAGGGAAGGAGAAAAATGGAGTTAGAGGATTCCATAAAACGTTCTCTCCAGGAAGAAGATAGCCTAAGTAGCCTAAGTTTCTGTTTTGTTGGGTGTACATAGTATAGTGAATATAGGGGGTAACCATAAAAGAATAGAAATGGACATTAATAACCTCCATACTTCTTTTTTTTTTTTTTTTGGAGAGGATTTTTGTTATAGGGCACATGCGCTCGCCAGAAAGACAGAAAGCCAGAAATCACCCCTCAGAGGGATGGTCATGCCGCAATCCCTTCTCCATTCTCCCCTCAGGATCTTGGGCACGCATGCACATGGTGGTGAGTTTAAGCCACCGGGTCCGGGACTCAAACCATAATCAACTACATGAAATTCTAGCGACAGCCATTAAGCCTGCTGCTGGTCCTATAACTCCATATTTACAGAGGGGGAAACAAAAGTTGAAAAGACCTAAGGGTCACCTCATTCATAGTGTTTAAGGGAGTCAGATCCCACAGAGCTGACTTTATGGTTCAAATACTGGACCCAGCAACCTGAAGACACACTGGACACATGCATGTCCAAAATCCCAACGGGGGACCAGCAGTTGGCATAATGGCTATGTCGCTGGACTCCCATAGAGCCAACCATAGTTCGAGTCCTGGACCTGGTGGCTTGAACTCGGGCTGGGTGCAGGCGTGTGCATGTCCAAGATCCTGAGAGGAGAATTGAGAAGGGATTGCAGTGTGGCCATCCCCCCCGGGGGGGGGGTGATTTCTCACATTCTATCTCCTAGTGAGCGCACAAGCCCTATGGCAAAAAACTCAAAAATCCCAGCAGGATGGAGAAGAGATTTTTGATGTGACCATTTCCCCTTGGGGGTGGGGAGAGGATGCTTTCTCGTTCTTTGTCACTCGTGAGAGCATGTTCCCTGTGGCAGGTTTTTAAAACAAAGGTAAAATCATAAAGTACAGTTCTCAATCCAAGTTTATCAGTAGTAGAACATTCAGTGACGAAATGGAGGACATTTTCCCCTGTGAAGTTTTCTTTTTCTTTTCTAATAGGTTTTTTTCCGTAGGGCACATGCACTTGCCAGAGAGAAACAGAGGCAGTGAGGGGGGAAATGAGAAATCACCCTCTAGGGGATGGCCACCCGAAATCCCTTCGCTTTCCTGGGATCTTGGGTACACCTGCACACATGCCTGGCATGATATTCAAGCCGCTGAGTCTGGGGCTTGAACTGAAGTGAGCCATGCTGGAGTCCTGAACGCAACCACTAATACTATCTGTTGGCCCAGTCAGACTGGATTCCTCCCACACACTTGGAGAGGTTTTTGCTATAGGGCGTATGTGCTTCTGGAGACAAAGTGAGAAATCAGTCCCCCACCCACGGTGGATGGCCACACCACAATCCCGTTTCCAGTCTCCAGGGATTTGGGGTACAGATGCACACGCACGCAGCATGAGTTTCAAGCTGCCAGGTCCGGGACTCAAACCGCCATTGGCCGTAGAGTTTACTAACTGCTAGACCACCTGCTGGCCCCTAGATTGGATTTCAGAACTACAGCAAATAAGCTGTTTCTGAGAGATGACTAAAACTTAAGGGTGTGTTGAAAGTAAAAGGATGGGAAAGATGACATGGAGATAACCCAAAGGGAAACAGGTACAACTGTACTCCTACCAGATACCAGCCCGAACGGAAGAAAGCGCTCTGGGAATTCAAGATTATGTCATAGTCACGAAAGGTTTGTTTCACCAGGTACAATAATTAAAATGTGTTATGTATCTATAAAAGCTTTTCAATATATCCAGCCAAAATTAAAATTGTAAAGAGCCACAGGACTGACTCCATAGTCCAGTGGTTAAGGCAGCTGGATCCTACATGGCCAGTCCTATGGTTCGAGTCCTGAAAGAGATCCACGATAAAGGAAGATTTTAACATCTCAGAAATTGGTAGGACTAGTAGACAAAAGCAGTAAGGATATGGATTTCTAAAACACAGTAAACCATAATTCATTGGAAACGCGTAGAGTGCTGTATTTAACATGTATAGAATATGAATTCTTTTCCCAAACGTACACAGAATATTTACAAAAACTGACCCAAGCAGCCAACAAGTGTCAGAGTACTAATGCCATACAGAGAATGTGCAGTGTCCACAGTGCAATGAAGCTGGAAATCAGGAAGGTCCTTGAAGAATTTCATGTTTTAGGGAATTAAACGCTTCTAAACGACCTGTAGGTCAGGTAAGTCAAATGAGACATATTTTTAACTGAATGATGAATAAAATTCTACATGTCAAAACCAGTAAGAGGCTTGTTGTAGGGCTCTCCCCAGTAGTATCAGGGATCTGCTCGCACAGCTATGGAGCTGACCAGACCAGAGAACCCACAGAGTGAGTCAGCGAGCTGGAGGCCCGGACAGCCAGCTGTGGTTCCGTCCCGCGGTGGGCTCCAGCCCCAGGAAGAGCCAGTCTTTCCATTGAGTCTGAAGCGGCCGCCCCAGTTTGCACGCAGGCAGGGAGAGCTTCTTCCTACGCGGCCTCTTACGTTAAGCCCTTCAGCTAGATTGTCGGGAACGTCATGACGTATTTTTCTGTTTCTCTGTGTCATGACGTTCCTGACAACCCAGTCATGGGATGAGGACCATGTGAGGAGGGATGCTGATGAGAATATTAACCTAAAAACACCCTCACACACATCCAGAAATATCTGAACACCTCACAGCCCAGTCAAGTTGAGAGAGAACCGTCACACAAGTTAAGCAGCCCTTAGAAAAAGATCTGAACAGACAATTTGAGTTTTTCCTATTAGAAAAAAATGTTGAAAATGAGTGAAGTGGACATCTATTCAATAGCTTGGGCTGGCTAGCACGCAGGGGTTTAGAGACCCGGATGCACAGTGGCTGGACCTAGTGGACGTCCCGTTCATTGAGCCTTAGCAGGACAAGTGCTGCTGCTGCACTCCGGGAGCTCAGCTGATGGAGGCCGGCTAGTCTCAACACGTGCCCTCCAAGGTCATGCTGGGGCTGTGCTTCTTGTGGGTTCCAGTCTCCCAGACAGCCTATTAAAAACACTGGTACTGGGACCAGCAGTTGGCATAACGGCTATGTCGCTGGACTCCCACATAGTCAACCACGGTTCAAGTCCTGGACCCAGCGGCTTGAACTCACACCAGGCGCATGTGCGTGTGTGCCCAAGATCCCAAGAGGAGAATAGAGGAGAAGGGATTACGGCATGGCCATCCCCCCTGGGGGGTTGATTTCTCCCTTTCTGTCTCTGTCTTTCTGGTGAGCGCATGCCAAAAACCTCTCCAAAAAAAGAAAAAAAAAATTTCAAAATGGGGCCAGCAGATGGCATAGCAGTTACATTGCTAGACTCTCACATGGCTGACTGTGGTTCAAGTCCCAGACCTAGTGGCTTGAAAAATCACACTGAATATGTGTATGTGTGTGACCATGATCCAGGGAGGATGGAAGAGAAGGGATTGCAACATGGCCATCTCCCCCAGGGGATGATTTTTCTCTTTCTCTCTGTCTCTCCGACAAGCACACATGCCATATAGCAAATAAACCTCTCCCCCATCCCCCCCTCAAAAAAAGTATGATTTGAGTCAACTAGAACAATGGAATAGAAGACAGAACTGGGCAGCGACACACCCTGTACAGACGATGCAGGAACGCAGGGACACAGGAGTGATCAGGCCCACTCTTACAGTGAGACACAGTTTCTCGTCCCACACTCAGGACACAGAGAAGAGGGACAGCAAAGCAGAGAGTTTATTAAAGGAGAGGAAAGGAAACACAGAGCTCCCAAGAAGGGAGGGGTCCTAGAAAGTGGGTTGCCCAGGAAGAACTCTGGCAAGGGGGTTTTATCTGAGTCAGGAAGGGATTTATCTGGACTTGTTCTAGGTGGGGCTCATGCATTCATTGCCCTCCTGGTGGGGAGGACCGCATGCTGGATGGTCCTATTATTTTCCTCATTTTGAAGTGGCTACTAAGGTCAGGAGAGTCTTTGTCTAGAAGCTGTGGGCCATGAAAACCATTATCTTATCTTCTTCCTGGAATGTGGTGGGGCCTGGTACGAGCCTTTGTTTTAGGTCTAGGTCATGCTGCCCAGGTCAGTCACTGAGCCACCACCGCCTCTATCTCAAAACTTGGTCATTTTGTGATTCCAAAATGGCCTATTTGCTAACTATGGTTTTAGGGTCCCTGTCTCCTACCTCACAGAGACTTTGTTGCAACAGAGATAGCATTACAATTCAGGGAGAACTGGGTGGACCATCCAACAACATGATCAGGAGAGACCCTGAATTCATGAATAACTCAGGGCTGACAACTGCCTGAGGTTTCTGCCCTCCCCAGAGCTACAGGGTAACCTGAAACCTTGAATAGGTTAGACTTCCTGCTTCTCTGCCACTTCCATTTTAGGGCAGGTTCTGGACCCCTTCCTTATCCATAACATCTCGAGATCTCCCCTCCACAAGTCCCCATTAAAGACCATGTCCAACCCCCAGCAGAGGCTAGAGATTCAGTGTTAACTCCCCTGTGCCCGCCGCTGTAACAAAGAGTTCTCCTTTCTCTCATGAGTGCCATTTCTGTTCCTTGGCATCTCTTTTTCTGCAGCAAGAATAGTATTGGTTCCAGATTATACATGTGAAAAAATATGAAATTGATATTGATGGATCTATCTAATTGATGGATACCTCATACCATACTAAAAAATCCATTTCCTACAGATTAGACTTCAGTGAGAAGGGCCAAACTTTTGCAACTATAAGAAAGAATATACAAGAAAAAGGTTTTCTAAACTCGAGGGAGAAAAGTTTCTTAAGATATGAACAATAGGGGCCAGCAGGTGTTGCAGGTTGGGGCGCTGGACTCCTAAGTGGTCAACCACAGTTCGAATCCCAGACCTGGTAGCTTGAGACTGTCAATGAAAATAACGAGCTCGGTAAAACTAATAATTAGTGTAGTTTATTTCTAAGCAGAACATGAGTGACCTAGGTCAGAGAAGAGGCAAAACATGCCTTTCTCTCAGGGTGATTGGGTACAGGAGTTCCTTTAATTTTATTTTGAGAGCGAGAGACAGAGTTTGGAACTTCATTAATTTTTGGTCTGGCCCAAACAGGTGGAACATATGGAAGGGGGGCTTGTAGGTTATAGGTGGGTTTTGCAGTTTTTAGAGTGGTGATTGGAAAAGGAAGGTTGCTCAGAAAGGAATGTACTTTAACAGTGATAAGGAGGCTTCATATACATCACATGGTACTCCAATACTATGTCAGGGGCAGGATATGGGAAGAGTCCTGTTACCAACGGGTCCAAATGATCTGTTAATGGTTGTGCACATGACTCCCTCTAGGCCCTCTGGAAAGGATTTTAGAAAAACAGGAAAAAGGAGTCAGACTTCTGTCCACAAGACTCATGCCAGGCATGTGTGCATGTATACCCAAGATCCCAGGAGGAGAATGGAGTAGAAGGAATTGCAGCATGGCAAACCCTCGGGGTGTGTGTGTGGGGGGGTGATTTCTTGCTTCCTGTCTCTCCATCTGTCTCTCTGGTAAATACATGTGCCTTATAGCAAAAATCTCTCAAAAAGAAAAAAAGATATAAAAAAGTGCACCCCATACATGAAATGATAAATTAGCCTACATTAAACTCCAGAACTTCTTTTCCTCCAGATACTTCCAAAAGAAAGAAAATATCATCTCTAAACTCGAGAAGTATATTTGCAACACATAAACCTGACAAGGGATAGAATCAGAATACATAAAGAACATCTATGAATCCATCAGATGAAGACAAGCCAATAAAAACCTTTATAAGTCATAAATAAGTATTTCACAAGAGAATAAACCCTAATCTGCAATAAGGGTCTGGAAAAAATGTTCATCTTGGAGGTAATTAGGAACTGCACATTTAAACCTCACCAAAATATCATTTTCTAACTAAAAAGACCAAAATGAATAAATCAGATATTATCAAATGGATACGGAACAAAGGAATTTTTATGAACTTGAGTTAGAAGTGTTAAGTGGTACGATTGAGGCAGGAGAGAGCTAAAAAATTGAAGTGGATGAGAGGGCCAGAGCATCTGCCTATGTGACCACATAGAAACACCCAATCATGGGGACCAGCAGTTAGCGTAATGGTTATGTCGCTGGACTCCCATGTAGTTGACCACGGTTCGCGTCCCGGACCCAGTGGCTTAAAACTCACACTGGGCATGTGTGCGTGCGTGCCCAAGATCCTGAGAGGAGAATGGAGGAGAAGGGATTGCGGCATGACCATCCCCGCTGGGGAGTGATTTCTCGCTTTTTGTCTCTCTGTCTCTGTCTGTCTGGCGCGCACACACGCACCATATAGCAAAAAACCCTAAAAAAATATGAAACATCCAATCAGAGTGGAAAATTCCCCACCCAAGGTAATATAGGCGGGAAATTAGTGAGGGATATCTAGCTGATTTACCTACATTTGATATAGCCAGCAAGATGAATCAGTGGACCGTCACATTTTGACATAGCCAATGAGAAATCGGTGGGCCCAGCCACATTTGATAGAGCCGCTGAGATGAGAACTATCAGCGGGCCCAGACAATGATCAACCAACAAGACTTAGACTGAAAAATTATAAACCCAGCAGAATGTTGGGGCTGGCAGGTGGCATGGTGGTTAAGGGTGTTGGACTCCCACTTGGGTGACCCCGGCTCGAGTCCCGAACCTGGCAGCTTGCTTTCTCACTTTCTCTCTCTCACTCTGTCTCTCTCTGGTCAAATTAAAATAAATAAATAAAG
>NW_006198015.1:436860-490514 GCF_000334495.1 Tupaia belangeri chinensis | reverse complement strand
CGCCGTGATTTTAAAGCCACCGGGTCCAGGACGCGAACCGCAGTCAACTACGTGGGAGTCCAGCGACATAGCCATTACGCTAACTGCTGGTCCCATAAATAAAATAATTATTTAAAAAAAAAACCTAACGGAATGTAACCGCCCCAGCCTTTTGAGTCACTCCTCTATCTGCTCAGGCCCGCTCCTACCTCTCAGGAGAGTACTTTTGCTTTTACTTAATAAACTACCCTTTCCTTTCACTATTTGCATGTTTTGTTTAATTCTTTGTTCAAAACACCAAAAACCCAGATATCATCACAGAAGCCATCCCACAACACCAATCACTTGGGAAAAATACGGCATTATGTGTATTTTTTAATTATTTTATTTAACTTGTTTATGTATTCATTCATTTATTTATTTTAATTTGACTACAGAGAGATAGAGTGAGAGAGAGAGAGAGAGACAAAGTGAGAAGGCAAGCTGCCAGGTCTTGAACTGTGACCAGCTATGTGGGAGTCCAGCACTCTTAACCGCCATGCCACCTGCCAGCCCCTATTTCATTATATTTTAAAGTTGAAGGTGCTTGGACCAGCAGTTGGTGTAATGGCTATGTCTCTGGACTCCCATGTAGTTGACCACAGTTCGAGTCCCGGACTCAGTGGCTTAAACTCATGCCAGGCATATCTGCTCGTGTGCCCAAGATCCTGAAAAGAGAATGGAGGAGAAGGGATTGTGGCGTGGCCATCCCACCTAGGGGGTGATTTCTCGCTTTCTGTCTCTCTGACTTTCTGGCACATACAAGTGCCCTATAACAAAAATCTCTCAAAAAATAAATAAATAAATAAAAAGAAGGGAACCAGCAGTTAGCGTAATGGCTATGTCGCTGGACTCCCACGTAGTCAACTGCGGTTCGCGTCCCGGACCCGGTGGCTTAAAACTCACGCTGGCGCGTGTGCATGCGTGCCCAAGATTCCAAGAGGAGAATGGAGGAGAGGGGATTGTGGTGTGACCATTCCCCCTGGGGGGTGATTTCTCACTTTCTGTCGCTATGTCTCTCTCTGACTGTCTGGCGAGCACACGCACCCTATAGTGAAAATCTCTCTAAAAAAAAAAAAAAGAAAAAGAAAGATGTTTATAGCAAACATAATCAGGCACTTCCACTCCCAAGCACACACCTCAGAGCAACCTTGGCTCCTGTGTTCTGGAAGTCACACAAGAATGTCCATTGCAGCCTGGTTGCAATAGCAACACTGAAAACATCCCAAGTGTCTGAGGACAGGAGAATGGAGAAATTCACATGATGGAAAACGAGTGAGCATGGCCAGTGTGGCTCAGTGGAGCTCAGGAACTTTCCTTTCACTAAACAAAGCAAGTCACAGAAGCAGCTCTTCAGCATGGTTCTATTTATATGAAGTTCAAAATCCTGCAAAACCCAACAGAAGTTGCTTAGGCAAACGCACACACATGTTCAGGTGGTAAAGAGGTTAGGTTTTAATTCTGTTTTCAAAAATTTAATAAATTGCTGCAACTGTCAATAGCTCAAAGGGAAAAAAAAAATCCTTAAATCTGGAAAACAAAGCATAGGAGAAAGGCAGTCATGTTTTAGTCCAAAGTCATAAAACTATTTCACCAGTTCAGTCTTACGTAATTAAACTCTCTTTTTTTGAGTCTGTAATGTTTCTATGGTCCACTATTCCCATTTAAATCCTGGAAGTTTAGAAATATGATCTCAAAGTTATCAAAAACCTATGTTTAAGAGTACTTATCAGAGTCTTTTTAAAAAATTTCCTGGGACCAGCCGTTAGCATAATGGCTATGTCGCTGGACTCCCACGTAGTCGACTGCGGTTCATGTCCCAGACCCAGTGGCTTAAAACTCACACCAGGCGCGTGTGCGTGCGTGCCCAAGATCCCAAGAGGAGAATGGAGGAGAAGGGATTGCGGCGTGACCATCCCCCCTGGGGGGTGATTTCTCGCTTTCTGTCTCTCTGTCTCTGCCTATCTGGCGAGCGCACACGCCCTATAGCAAAAACCTCTAAAAAAAAAAAAAAGGAAAAACAATTTCCTTTAAAGAGGCAACTTTTGAGTTATAACCTATTAGAAAATGTTTTAGAAAGAGTATCAGAGTAGAGCAATTAACTATAGACAGCGAAACTTAAAACACCCGTGGTTCAAGATCCGATTTCTTTTTTAATAATTTTTTTTTAACTTTATTCATTTTAATTTGGGCAGTGAGGGATGGAGTGAGAGAAAAAAAGAAAGGGAAAGTGAGAAAGCAAGCCACCAGGTCTAGGACTCAAACTGCAGCTGGCCACATGGGAGTCCAGTGCCTCAACCACCATGCCACCTGCTGGCTACAAAGTGAGAAAGCAAGCCACCAGGTCTAGGACTCAAACTGCAGTCAACCATGTAGGAGTGCGCTTTCTTAAGCACCATGCCACCTGGTGGCCCCTTCAAGATCTGATTTTACCATAACTCAAAGTGGACAAATTTGTTCATTTCTGTGACAAATTACATTAGAACGATTTAGGATTACAAATATGACTATTAACATACTAATATATAACAGATGTTTAAGAATCTCATGCAGTTTTAGAACATCTTAATATTTGACAATGTTTCCCATAAAATTTCTTTTCTTTTTTTTTTTTCCTTGGAGAGGTTTTTGCTATAGGGCGCATGCACTTGCCTGAGAGACAGAGAGAGACAGAAAGTGAGATATCACCCTTCAGGGGGATGGCCATGCCACAATCTCTTTTCTATTCTCCTCTCAGGATCTTGGGCACACACGCACACGTGCCCAGCATGAGTTCAAGCCGCCGGGTCCGGGACTTGAACCACAGTCGACTACATGGGAATCCAGCGACATAGCCATTACACTAATTGCTGGTCTCTTTCCCATATAATTTTGACATGTTAGAAAGTCTAATTTGTCTTTCTCAGACATCAAAAAGCCCCATTAAGAATTTTCAAAAATTAGTTCAAGCTCAGAAAACTTAAATTGCAACTGAAAGTTGACTTGGGAAGTCTGTCAAACATCAAAGGTTTACAACACTTGATTAAATCAGGATCAGGGCACTGTGACTGTCTGTCATTTGCTTAACCAAGGGTGACAATTAAAGATATTTTAACCGGGCTCCTGTGCGCGCATGCCCACGATCCTGAGAGGAGAATGGAGAAGGGATTGTGAGAAGGAATTGTGGCGTGGCCATCCCCCCTGGGAGGTGATTTTTTGCATTCTGTCTCTCTGTCTCTCTGTCTTTCTAGCACTCGCACGTGCCCTATAGCAAAAACTTCTCCAAAGGGAAAGAAAAAATACAAGTGAAGTATTTAGACTTTGAAAAGGTGACTTCTCTATGTTCGCACAGATTTAAAAAATAATAATAAATTTAAAACGTAGCTATAAAAGAACTTTGCTCTTTAATAGAGTAGAATCAGACTTCTTAAAAATTATATTTTATTTATTATCATAACTTTTAATATTACATCTAATCATAAGTATCTTTACAGCATATTACATTTCTTTTTCCATGCATATCAGTCAAGATAAAGACATTACTATCCATTTCATCATCATCATCAAATAGCTTTTCATCATTTTTTACAGATTATTATTATTTATTCTCACTTTTTTTTAAATTTAGCTTTATTTATTTAATTTATTTATTTGACCAGAGAGAGAGAGAAAGAAAGAGAGAAAGCAAACTGCCAGGTCTGGGACTTGAACTGTGTTCAGCCATGTGGGAGTTCAGCACCCTTAACCACCACGCCACTTGCCGGCCCCATATTCTCATTATTTTTACAACATTCAATTACAATACATCATTTGGCTTGTAAAGAGAATTTACCCGACATGAAATACTTCTCAGACCAGTAGAGCAGAGGTCCCAGGCACTTGATCAGTTCAGTGATTGGTTCAAGAGGGCGTGATCATCTCGTGGGCATTTTTGATTGGTGAGGCCTTAGATGATCACATTTCTGTTCAGATTTTTGGAGCCATTCAGTCTGGGGTCTTTGAGCTCACAGCCAGCTGTTTCCAGCCTATAAAAAAACAGCTTACATATTGAAAAGAAAACCCTATCTTTCCTTCAGTGAGAGTTTTCGAGGTGGAGTAGCCCTTATTAATGATCAGTGTTGTTTCATTATCATAACCAAAGTCTGAAGTCTCACCCCTTACTCTGGGTCATTACAGTGTAAATGGACCTTGCATTCCAAGAACCTTAGAAAGTACATTTTACTTTTGGTTCAGCCCTTCTTAATTTTCAGTTTGGGACATTGTCACTTTTTCTTTAACACAAGGGGAAACTGAGGACCCATCCCTCCTAGGGGGTCCCTGCTCCGTTTCAGGATCAAATCATTGATTCCTCAGTATCAGCCAGAGGGCCGGGTGATCATCTCTTTTGGAGGGTAAGAAGACTCACTGACTTTAAAGTCCAATTTGAACTGACTTGGGTTGATTTCATGGTCTGCAGTTGCCGGGCCCAGTTGTTCACGCACAGGTGTGTCTGGTAGGACTGGCTTGGGCCGATATTCATGGGATGCAGCTACCAGGCTCAGTCCCTTACAGGGAGATTGTGATTCAGCAGTTCTTGAGGCGATGCCAGCAGTTTACAGAAGCGGAACAGCATTTGGTTAGGTACTTCTGGAAATTTCGACAAAATTCTTTGCAAAACAGAAATCATATCATTTCCCCTTTTTTGAATCTCCTTAAATATTGGTTAAGGAGTGTCACCCAGGCTGTGCAGTGCCTGATATATTTAGGCTCTAGATCCAGAGGTAACTAGTATTTAATACTTAGTGGCTTTTATCTTGTAGGAGATGGATCCGGTAAGGAAATTGAGTAAACTAGAGCCGAAAGTCAAAATTAGAAGCACAGTTAATAGAGGAGTTAACAGGGGCAAGGGCCAAGGAGCGTGTTGCCAGAGGCCACTCTAACGGTTCCATGAGTCAGCAGGTCCCATGAGTCAGCAGCAGCCTTTTTCTGACCATCTGGTTGTGGAGCTGCTGGGCCATCTTCCAGACAATGCCTGACTTAGTAGTCAGCCTCTACAGTGACTAGAGCAGGGTTGTTGTTCTCTGGCCTCTGAAGTATTATCTAGAGGGGCCTTCTTGGCTTATGTTGACAGACCAAGGCCCTGGTGAGTCCGTGGAAGCAGTCCTCTTGGCTTTGGTGTGACAGACCTACAGACTAACTTTAACAGTGGTAGGGATAAAGTTATATGTGATTGGGACTAGCAGTTAGTGTCATGGCTATGTCGCTGAACTCCCATGTAGTCGACTATGGTTCAAGTCCTGGACCTGGTGGCTTAAACTCACGCTAGGTGCGTGTGCGTGTGTGCCCAAGATCCCAAGAGGAGAATGGAGAAGGGATTGCAGCGTGGCCATCACCCCTGGAGGGTGATTTCTTGCTTTCTGTCTCTCTGTCTCTGTTTTCCTGGCGAGTGCATGGGCCCTATAGCAAAAAAATAAAAAAAGTTATATGTGATTCAATGTAATATAAACAAGATTATGAAAATAAATAAATAGAAAAAAAGAAAAAGAAATGAAAAAAAAAGATTAGAAAAAAAAACAGTGGTAGGAATAAACACCATACCTATGTGAGGCCACATGTACACTAGTTGGAAGAGCTCCCTCTTTTAGTTGTTTTATTGCATATAACATTTTAAAGATATTAGTACAATTAGCTTTAGAATATTAACTTGATTAATTTTTGTAATTCTTTTTTAGGCTCTTGTATCTCAAATCTTCAACATGTTTTTTGTTTTGTTTTGGTTTGTTTTTTGAGAGGTTTTTGCTATAGGGCGTGTGCGCTCGCCAGACAGGCAGAGAGAGACAGAGAGTCAGAAAGCAAGAAATCACCCTCCAGGGGGGAGGGTCACGCTGCAATCCCTTCTCCATTCTCCTCTTGGGATCTTGGGCACGCACGCACATGCGCCCGGTGTGAGTTTTAAGTCACCGGGTCTGGGACACATACTGCACTTGACCATGTGGGAGTCCAGCGTCATAGCCATTATGCTAACTGCTGGTCCCTTCCACTTGTTTTTGAGCTTTTAGTTTTTGTCTCTTTTTGTTTGTTTTGAGATAGCCATTCTATCCTAAGACAAAATTTTACCATACAAAATTTTTTATATAAAAACCTTTTTTAAATTTTTTTACTAGAAAGACATTTTTACAGCCATAACCCTTTTTAAAATTGTTTTTATCTTATTCTCTTTGTTTTTATCTTTACAAGTTTAACCTTAAAAATTAATTGAACAGACAAATTCAATTACAAACATTTCCTCTCTATTTACCTAATTTTTGTCTAACTATTGTTTTAAGTTATTTATGGAAACAAGGCTATTTATTTAAGGTGTTTTTCTTCAAAGAAAAGTAAAACCAGGTTGGTCATACATTAGCTAGTCTCATTTTATTTAGAGACTGGATTATTAGACACAATAGATTTTCTCGATGTTCTCTAAAGTTTTCTTTTTGTCTGGGGTTGGGTTTCTAAGGGAGCGGATTTCTAAGGGAGCCTTGCCTGAGGGTTTAGGATTTACTTGTGTGTGAGCAATGCATTTTGATAAGGCCATCTAGACTAGGCACAAAGTGTTTTTTCCTTAACCAGTTTAGCAAGCTTTGTTTTTCCCAGGTGGGTCATCTGGTATACCTGATCTAGGATGACTTGCTCAAGGGCCTTGGGAACTATTGGCCTAACATCTGGTAACAGCAATGTTTGTGGGCCTTTTTTTTTTTTTTCCTGAGTGTAGGAGGGCAAGGATGGGAGGACAGAGTCCAGGGCAGCTGTAAGAACTTTGAGTCGTTGATAGAGATGTCTCCTCTCTCTCTAGGTCTTGTAAAAATATTTTTTGTCACATGGTCAGCCAATCTGTTTTACGATTCTTTTTTCTTTCTTTCTTTCTTTCTTTCTTTCTCTCTCTTTCTTTTTTAATGAGTGTACTTTTGGAAACAACATTAATCTCTGATTTAGACATAAATTAATTTCAGTCACTTTAAGTATTACTTGAGGCTTGTCTAGTGAAATCGTCAGATGTCCAAGGGGAGCCACTGGGGTCTCGGGCCCCATCAATCCTCAAGGTCAAAGGCCAGCTTGAACTTTAGACGTCCCAAGCTCCCTTCAGAGCTCAGTGCATTCTGTCTCTAGAGGCCAACTCCACACTGGGAACAAGGCCCCAGTTGGGGGGACATGAGGATGCCAGCCATGGGCATTGTTTAATGCCCAAGCTGCCGGCATTGGAAACAGTTTCTTTTGAGGTAGCTCTGATCTGGGCTGTTTTTAGATCCTGCCCTCAGAGAAGTTTTCAGCCTCCAGAATTACTACTGATATGGAAGGACCCTGAATTCATGAATAACCCAGGGCTGACAGCTACCTGAAGTTTCTGCCCTCTGGCAAACTTACTGTCCCTCCCCAGAGCTACAGGGTAATCTGAAAACTTTGAACACATTAGTATCTTGAATAGATTAGTACCTTGAATGTATTAGACTTCCTGCTTCTCTGTCTTCTCCCTTTGATGTTAGGTAGGGTGGGCTCTGAGCCCCTTCCCCATTCTTAACACCCCGAAACCTCCCCTTCCCCAATTCCCCCATAAAAGACCATGTCCACCCCTTAATCGGGGCTAGAGTTTTCAGAGTATTAAATCCTCCATTCCCGCCAACATAATAAACAGTTCTCCTAATCTCTTCCAAGCACTGCTTTCCATTCCTCAGTGTCTGGTTTTCTGCAACACTACGAGTGACTACTCGGTGCCGTTAAAGTAAGAGTTAAATAAAAGAGTAAGGTGCCTTGCCAATTTTGTTACAATACTCTTCTGAGTTATTTGGAAATTTTTCTGATATCTGTTTTGAATTGTCCTACACTGAGGAGTGAACCTGAGTTTCAACCGATCTTGCAAGGAGCAACTGAGTCCTGTCAGGAGGGTGAAGCTCAGTTTACGGGGTTTACAAGGCGTCTGCCTTATTGCCTATACAAAAGCCCTAGCTGGAGATTGCAGTCTTACTCTAAATTCCTATTTATTTATTTATTTATTTTTAAAGAAGTATTAATTTAATTTTATTTATTCATTTATTTATTTTAACTTGACTAGAGAGAGTCACAGAGAGAGAGAGAGGAGAGGGAAAGTGAGAAAGCAAGCTACCAGGTCCAGGACTCAAACCATTGTCGGCCATGTGGGAGTGTCCAGTGCCTTAACCACCATGCCACCTACTGGTCCCCAAATTCTCGTTTTTTTAGCTAGCCCTCTTGATCATTTAACTAAGGGGAGAATCTAGTGGGGAAGAGACCTAACTAAACCACCGGGTCTGGGACTTGAACCGTGGTCGACTACATGGGAGTCCAGTGACAAAGCCATTATGCCAACTACTGGTCCCTCTTTGTGAATTTGTTTGAGGACATAACATTAGGAGTATAGCCATAGTTAACGTTCTGACAAAAATTTATAACTGACAAATTTGGCTATATATACACCAGTCTAACATACTAGCCTACCATAAATTCTTGAGACTCTCAAATTATTTTGGAACACTATGCATATATATACATACAAGTACATAACATACTTATGTGTATAACTCAAATATAATGCCAAGAAAATTAAAATTACTTAATTTGACAATGCTTTCCATCTTTATTCAACATATAAAGAATAGGCCTGCTCAGTTTAACATCTCTCTTTTGAATGTCTTAGGGGCCCTCTGTAAACATCTAAGAGTTATTTTGAGGTGAGAGATCCTCTGTTAGCACTAAAACTAAAGCTAGAAAAAGTTAGTCATGAATTTGTTTCTCTGTTAGATACCCACTATGTAAAATGCAGCACACAACACATAAATACTAGCTGTTTTATTAAACCAACGATATGAAGATAAACATGATGCTGCTTGATTAATTTAAAGCCTGGACAAAATATATGTTGGAAATCGTGAGGACTGTCAGTTATTAATCTTTTTTTCTTTCATTATATTTGAAGCCAGCTTATTTATTAAAGTTATATGAACTTTAAAAACATCTAGACTAATTTGTATGAGTGCCCTTTTTATAAACCAAATTAAATAGAAAGTTTTAAGGCCTTTTTTTCACACAGACATGCAACATATAGTACGTAACATGATATATTAATGTATGAATGCACACACGCATCAGGATTATAAGGACCAATTTTTGGGGAGTTACTTTGACACTAATACTCTCTAGAGTAACCCCCTTTCTTGAAATTTTTAATTATGCACTTAACAATAGTGGATTTTAACTTTTTTTTTTTTTTTTTGGAGAGGTTTTTGCTATAGGGCGTGTGCGCTTGCCAGAGAGACAGAGAGAGAGACAGAGAGACAGAAAGCAAGAAATCACCACCCCCCGCCCCAGGGGGAATGGCCATGCTGCAATCCCTTCTCCTCCATTATCCTCTTGGGATCTTGGGCATGCACGCACACGCCCAGCCTGAGTTTAAGCCACAGGATCCGGGATTCGAACTACGGTCGACTACATGGGAGTCCAGCAACATAGCCATTACGCTAACTGCTGGCCCCCCAGGAAAATCTTAAGGTAGGGTGTTGTGGATTATTTAGCGAAGACAGTAGGAATGTTAATCACTCTGTTTACTCTAGGCAAAAGGAGAAAGCTAGTTTCCAATATAGAGGGGAGTTCAAAATGGAGGTGCCCCCACTTCACTGCTTCAGTATGACATCTGGCAGGTGTTGATTATGCCCTTTTACTGCCCATCCGCATGGGAGGGAATTACACAAGCGTATAATTACGAGAGCCACTGTAGACACTATCGACCTCACACCTGTTTGAGTGTGTGCATGTTCTGGGTTAAATACTCCAGAATAACAAAATGCCCAGCAGCTCTCCAGGAACTCGGGTCGGGATAGGTAAGTCCAGGCTAAGCAGGTGGCTTCCGTGGCTGACCTCTCTGCCTTTGCGATCTCCCACTTTTGCTGATCTTCCCATTCAGTTTCCCATGTTTTCTCCAGCTCCTCCAGCCCCTCAGGCCTGAGTTGGGCTCCATTGATGTCACCTGGAACCAGGCCCATTAGCTCTGGGCTCTCCAAGAGCCAGCCTGCCACCCAGTTCCTGGCCACAAGCTAGCACCAGGGCCACACTGGGTGAAGCTTGAGGACTGAATGAGGGAACCTCCTCCTTCCTGCAGCCAAACACACAGATAGTCACAGCAGAGGGTGAAGGAGGAGAAAGAGCCCGTGACACTTCAGGTGGGGCTTGGTTGCCAAGCCAGTTATTAAAAATCTGTTCGTGTTCAGAGCTTTTGAATTTCAGATAAGGGAAGATTGATTTTTGGTTGCTTAAAATATTCAGGACTATCGAGAGAGGGGTTAGACTCACACAGGTAGATAGGGTAGGGGCCCTGAAAGGAAGTCAATGTTTTTATTTTTAATGAAGTCTCTGTGCTTTTCCTCTCTGGTCTGATTAATGCACAAAATACAACCCTTTTACATGTCTCTGAAGAGTTTGTGATTCCTCACTTATAAGGCAGGAGATAGGGATATTGAGCACAGAGACAGAGGGCCAAGATGGAGCCACAGTGGCTAAGTTTTCACAGCCAGAAGCTGGCTGCACTGGGACTCAAAGCAACTGTAACTAAGGGCAACAGTTTCTATTCAGTAACTGTATTCTTTTTGTTTGTTTGTTTTTTGAGGTTTTTGCTTAAGGGTGCACTTGCTCACCAGAGAGAGAGAGAGAGAAAGATACAGTGAGAGGGAAGGTGAGAATCTCCCTCCAGAGGGGATGGCCAAACCATGGTCCCTTCTCCTTTTGGGATTTTGGGCATGCATGCACATGCACCCGGCATGAGTTTGAGCCACTGGGTCCAGGACTTGAACTGCAGTTGACTATGTGGGAGTCTAGTGATGTAACTATTACGCCACCTGCTGGTCCTCTAAACTATATTCTAACAACAAGCACAGAACACTATGATCTGCTGGCCCCATGAAGAATAGGGTAATAAATCACTCAGACTATCACGTAACTGTTCTCTAAAGCCCACTTCCTTATCAGAAAGCCAGCCCTGCTACTCAGCCTGCTAAATGAATCCCCCTGCCTCCAGCTGTTCTTTGACATCCCATTCAGGGCCCTTTCTTGCTTGCAAGCTCTGTTCTTCCTTCCCTCTCTTAATAAACTCCGCTTTACTCTCCTTTCTGTGTCCACATCTGTAAATTTTTTGTGAGCATCAGACAAGAACCAGAGTGGGTGTTGGGTCTGATCGCCCAGCACTGCTGCATCACTATATAAGATGTGTGTTTGTTCTTTTAGAGTTTTTTTAATTCCCAAAGGGGGCGTGTGCTCATAATTATAGAGTCGGGGGGGGGGACAAAGCACCCCCAACAGGGAGATTACACCTCAATCTTTTTGCTTCCATTTCTCCATCTTGTCTGGATATGGGGCACAAGCACCCATGTGCCTAGCTTGTTTTTCAAGCCATTGGGGCTGGGATTCGAACCACAGTCAGCCATGTGGGCTCTGGTTCCCTGAACTACTGGGCTATGAGGCTAGCCCTTGTGAACATCTTCATATGTTTGCTTCCTCCCCTACCCTCCCCCCAAATGTGTGTTAGGTCAAATAATGAGTTCCCAAAGATGTCTACTCATAACACCTTCACGCATGGGTTATGTTACATGACGAGGGGTATGAGGGCACTAGATGAAATCTGCTCCTAACCAGCTGGCTTTAAGATAAAGAGAGCGTGCTGATTAGTCAGGTGGGCCTTATCAGTCGGGACAAGGGAGACAGAGGAGTCGAATTGGAGAGAGAGCATGGTGAGCATTCCTCAGTCATTGCTGGTGTCACAGACGGAAGGGACCCTGAGCCGAGGAGCAGGAAGCCTTGAGAAGCAGAAAAGGCAAGAAAACCCGTACAGCCTCCAGAAAGGAGCCCTGCTGTCACTTGACTCTAGCCCGGCCAGACCTATTTCAGACCGACTTCCAGAGCTGTGCGGTAACACTTTCCGGTTACTTAAAATCATAAAGTCCATGGCAATCTGTGAAAGCAACCATAGGAAACTAGAGAGTGTGTCGTTTACATATTCCCATCCTATGTTTGTTTTTTCTTTTTAACTTCAGTAGTGTTTTTAGTTAAGGGTACATCTCAGAGGTGAAGCACATCTCTTACAGAACCACAGTGCAAGGACCAAACTCAGGAAGATGAACATCTAAGCGCTACGGTTATGTATTCGCATGTTGCTGATTGTTGCAGGAAGGTTCTGCTCAGAACTGTGCGTCCCCTCTCTCCTTAGTCTCCTTCACCCTGGAGCTGCTCTCAGCCTTGAGCTTACAACAGGTTCTCTCCATAGGTGCCTGCGCTCGTCGGAGACAGGAGAGAGGGAAAGTGAAAAATCACCTCCCCAGGGAGACAGCCATGCCAAAATCCTTTCTCTGTTCTCCCCATGTGATCTTGGGCACACACGCACATCAGCCTGGCAGGATTTTTCAAGCCGCCAAGTCTGGAAATCAAACCACGGTTGGCCATGTGGGAGTTCAGCACCTTAACCACCACACCACCTGCTGGCCCTCAAGACACTAATGATAGATAGATGATAGATAGATAGATAGATATAGATAGATAGATAGATAGATAGATAGATAGATAGATAGATAGATAGATAGATGATAGATAGATAGATATAGATAGATAGATAGATAGATAGATAGATAGATAGATAGATAGATATAGATATAGATAGATATAGATAGATATAGATAGATAGATAGAGAGATATTTGTTTCATTTTTGGTTTTGGAGAGATTTTTGCTATAGGGCTCTTGTGCTCACTGGAGAGACAGAGAGACAGAAAGTAAGAAATTACCCCACAGGGGAATGAACACACCGCAATCTCTTCTCCTCCATTCTCCTCTCGGGATTTGGGGCGTGCACGCACACGCACCCAGTGTGTTTCAAGCCTCCAGGTCCAGGACTCGAACCACAGTTGGCCATGTGGGAGTCCAGTGACACAACCATTATGCCATCTGCTGGTCCCAGCACTAATATTTTAAAAAACACATCAATTTCTTGGTAGAATGACACATACTTTCGGTTCTTCTTACTTTATCCTTATGATTAGATTGAAGTTACACAATTCGGGAAGGAAACCATGGAAGTAGTATCGTGATGTTGCGAGGTAGTGAAAGAATTGATCGTCCTATTTCTGAAACAATTAGGAAATCATTACCAATGTAACGCAGTTTTCAACTTAGTTGAAAAATACACTTAAAAAATTTCACCCTAATTATTTCTGTTAATTTAAACATGGTCCTCGTTGAAAAGGCTTTAGGAATAGCTTTTTGGCTTGAAACTTAAATGAAAAGTGTTGGGCCTGCAGAGTCCCTAGCAGGTGGCTGGCAGCTGCAGCTGCTGTGGGCTTTCGGGCCACTGTCTGGGCATCCGCAGCAGTTTTTCCCCTCTGCGCTGAGGAGCCGACACTGAGAACCTCAGCCACTGGAAACAGCGTCCACCCACAGAAGAGCACCCTGAAAGTCTCTTACACTAACACTGTAGGAAGCTCATCGAGATGCCCAAGTGCCTGGTAAATTACAACCACTGACAACATGGACAGAAATACAGAACTTTTTTTTTTTTTTTTTTGAGAGATTTTTGCTATAGAGCACGTGCGCTCGCCAGAGAGAGACAGAGAGATAGAAAGTGAGAAATCACCCCCCAGAGGGGATGGCCACGCCGCAATCCCTTCTCCTCCATTCTCCTCTCGGGATCTTGGGCACGCACGCACACGCGCCCAGCGTAAGTTTAAGCCACCAGGTCCTGGACTCAAACCGCGGTCGACTACGTGGGAGTCCAGCGACATAGCCATTACGCTAACTGCTGGTCCCTCAGAACGGTTTTATAGGGCTGGTTTCATAGCACAGCGGCTGAGGGAAGAGATCCCACATGGACACCTGTGGTTCAAATCTCGACTCCAGTGTCTTGAAATTATGCCAGGCACATACGTGTGCATGCATATCCAAAATCCTGACGGAAGGGGGAATGGAGGAAAAGGACTATGGCATGACCCACTCCGCTGGAGGGTGCTTCCCCCCGCTCCCTTTAATCTTTTCATTTTTGTCTCTCTGACCAAAAAAAGGGGGAAGTGGGGTAACAGAGTAGTTTTATAATCTTCTGTACTGATAAAAGGCAAATTGAAGGTACTTTGGATAGATACATCAATATTTGCCATTGGGCACTTTCCCTTTAACAAAGTATTTAGTACATGGGATCAGCAGTTAGCGTAATGGCTATGATGCTGGGCTCCCACGTAGTTGACCACGGTTCAAGTCCCAGACCCGGAAGCTTAAACTCACGCTGTGCACATGTGCATGCATGCCCAAGATCCCGAGAGGAGAAGGGAGGAGAAAGGATTGCGGCGTGGCCATCCCCCCTGGGGGGTGATTTCTTGCTTTCTGTCTCTCTGTCTCTCTCTGTCTTTCTGGCAAGTGCTCGCGTCCTATACTAAAAACTTTCCCACTGCCCCCCCAAAAGTATTTAGTACCATTGTATATACCCAAATTTGTGCTACATATTAATAATTTTATGATTCCATGGTATAATCTAGCTTGAATGAGATTACAAAGTTGAAAACAGCAACTGAGTGCTCCAGGATTCCCTACCCTACAGGGGAATGGTCAACAAAATATCCAGACTGTGTTTCTAAAACAATTTGATTCTGATTCCAACTGCAGTTGTGATAAACGCCCACTCGTTATGTCCCTCTAGCTCCTCTTCAGTTTTTTGGATGGGATTGCACGCCGACTTGAGTAGGCAATCAAGTGAACGTGTTGCTATGTCACACCGGAAATCAAGGATTTAAAGTAATATTGTGTTTATTGGTGCAATTTCCTCTTTGTTCCCAGAGGGTTTCACTTTAAAGCAGGTGGGAGGAGACCAGCCCCTGCCTTCAGCAGGCTGGTTCCAGGGCAAGCCCCCCCTCCTCGGGCCTCACTCATTGAGAACGTATTCTCAGCTACAGACGCACAGAATACAGTCATCAACTTTCTTGTTCACTCATTTATTCATATTCAGCAACCGTTTGCTAAATTACAGAGATTGTGGCAGAGTGTGCTGGAATTTAGAATTTCTTTCAATAGTGCTTCGTTGTGTATCGTGAAAGACCACTAAACTTGTGCTCCCTGTTGTGGGTGAGACCGTGCCCGTTTTCCAAAGGAACTGCTGGGTAGTTTGCATTTACAATCGCACCCCTGGAGTTTCAGACTCCAGAGAGGAGACTGATTCCAAGAGCAGAAAATGCAGCCTACTGTGTCACACAGAGAATCTCGCCCAAGGGGAGGTGAGCCCGAGCCTCCAGGACATACACTGCAGAGGGCAAAGTTATCCAGACAAGGATCATGGAAAGGTGTCTTAGAATCGGCTGGATTTCCTAGTGCAGGCAGTCCTAGGTTCAAATCCCGGCTCTGGCTCCTCTTCCAGGAACTTGAGCGTGTCATCGTCTCGTTAGTATTATCTATAAAAAGGAGGATTGTGACACTGAGTCCCACAGGGCTGCTCTGCACGTTAAATTCGATACGTACTTGTGAGAAGGCCTGGTTCCCAGGAATAGCCAGGAAGTGCAGGGTCCTTCCTAACCCCTGCCCTGTACTCGGTCAGAGGAAAGCAATCAACTGGATCTTTATTTAAGCCCTTCACCTGCCTGACATCTGCTTAGAGCAACTCCTGTCAGCCTCAGTCTTTTCCTCTTTCAAAAAAGAAAACAGGGACCAGCAGATGGCGTAGTGGCTACATGGTTAGACTCCCACGTAGTCAACCGAAGTTCAAGTCCTGGGCCCAGTGGCTTAAACTCACGTCAGGCACATGTGCATGTGTGCCCAAGATCCCGAGAGGAGAATAGAGGAGGAGGGACTGTGGCATGGCCATTCCCCCCAGTGGGTGATTTCTCGCTTTCTGTCTCTCTGTCTCTCTCTGTCTCTCTCTTTCTGGTGAGTGTACATGCCGTATAGCAAAAATCTCTCTAAAAAAAAAAAAGAAAAGAAAAGAGCATTGGAAAGGGAAGAATTAGGTAAAGAAAGTACTTTTCCTTATCTTAAAATGAACACAACAAACGGGGCGGCCACAGTGGCACAGCAGGATGCCACAGTCCCTGATGCTGAGGGCATGTGAGAAGGTGCCCAGCTCGAGTCTCAGGTCTCGGGCACATGCCTGGCTTGTGATGTGTGTGCCCACCCGAGATCCTCGCTGGCTGGGACTAGGGGAAGAATCGCAGTGAGACGTCTCTGCTGGAGGTGCGAGTTTCTCTCTCTTTGGAAAGTAATCCATAAAGTAATCTTTTTTTTTTTTTTTTTGAGAGGTTTTTGCTATAGGGCACCTGCGCTCGCCAGACATACAGAGAGAGACAGAGAGACAGAAAGCGAGAAATCACCCTCCAGGGGGGGATGGTCACGCCACAATCCCTTCTCCTCCATTCTCCTCTTGGGATCTTGGGCACGCACGGACATGCACCTGGTATAAGTTTAAGTCACCAGGCCTGGGACTCGAACCACAGTCAACTACATGGGAGTCCAGCCACATAGCCATTACACTAACTGCTGGTCCCTATAAAGTATTCATTTTAAAACATTTAAAAATGTTCACCTGGTACCTGTGGAGGAGAGGCAAGAAATGACAATGTAAAGTCACCATACCTGAAGCTCTGCAAAGCTGGTGCCAAAAAAGGTGAAAAAGTTGGCCAACTTGGTGGTAAAAGAATTAAGGACCCTTGAGCATTTCATATCGACTCATGGTTGCTCTTGGGAACACCTATACCAAGTTCCTTTCTGCAACTGTGGGTCAGCCCTGAGCTGGCTAGGGGGCTGGGACTGAGATGTCTGCTCGTCCAGGTCACCTTCCAGGCTGGGTGCTGTTAGCCCAAAAGTGCTCCCAGGGAGGCTCCCCTCGCTCCTGTGATACTGGCCAAGTGTCATTAGATTTTCACTTGACATTTTCCCAGGGTAATTACCCACCCCAACTTAACGGCCACTTGTCTTGTGAGGAACGTGCAGTTAGCTCCGCCTTTGCATAGGGGACGGAGACAGGGTGTTGATGCTTACCCATCCTTATGCCTCTGTTAGGTCTCTCAGAGACTTGGGGGTTCAATTTTTTTTTTTTTGAGAGGTTTTTGCTATAGGGCATGTGCACTCGTCAGAAAGACAGAGAGAAAGTGAGAAATCACCCCCCAGGGGGGATGGCCACGCCACAATCCCTTCTCCTCCATTCTCCTCTCGGGATCTTGGGCACGCACACACATGCACCCGGCGTGCGTTTTAAGCCACCGGGTCCAGGACTTGAACCACGGTTGACTACATGGGAGTCCAGTGATGTAGCCATTATGGCAACAGCTGGTCTCATGTATTTATTTCTTTTATGAAAGACAGAAAGAAAAGTCTTGCCATGCCGCAATCCTCCCTCCAAACCCTGAGCCAGCCTGGCATGTCCAGTGTGGCCGGGATCTGAGCCCAGACCTCCCCTAGGGCTCAGGGTCCAACTTGGGCGCCCTGCCTAACGCATGGCGCTGGGCCTGCTTCTACTGCAATGCCATCATTCTTCTCTGTGGAGTGAGTTCACCTGCCCTGAATGAAATACCCAAACAAGCGGCTTAAACCAGGAGAGTTCTGTTTTTTCTCCCACAGATAAAACCCAAAGAGACAGCTGAGGCTGGCCTGGTAACTCCAGTGTCCATGGGAACCCGGGCCTATTCTGTCTCTGTCTCTTTATCCTTAAGACCGGGCATCCATTTTCTTTCTTTCTTTCTTTTTTTTTTTTTTTTAATTATTTTATTTAATCTTATTTACCATTATTATTACTATTTTAATTTGACCAGAGTAATACAGAGAGATGGGGAAAGTGAGAAAGCAAGCTGCCAGGTCCAGGACTCGAACTGTGGTCAACTATGTGGGAGTCTAGCACCTCAACCACCATGCCACCAGCCAGCCCCCAGGCATCCATTTTCAAGGCTATTTCTTTTTTCTTTTTTTTAAAGAGGTTTTTGCTATAGAGCGTGTGCGCTCACCAGACACACAGAGAGAGACAGAGAGACAGAAAGCGAGAAATCACCCCCCACACGCCGCAATCCCTTCCCCATTCGCCGCTCGGGATCTTGGGCACGCATGCACACGTGCCCAGCGTGAATTTTAAGCCACCGGGTCCGGGACGCAAACCCCAGTCGACTACGTGGGAGTCCAGCGACATAGCCATTATGCTAACTGCTGGTCCCCTCAAGGCTGTTTCTGATCCAACATGGGAGCTCCAGTCATCATGGCCACAGTCTAGCGGGGAGCGAGGAATGGGAGGAGGGCAGAGGGCTACCCTACTGCTGTCTGTCCCCCTGTAAGGAGCTTGCCCAGAAGTCCCCTCCAGTAATTTCTGCCACATCCCATTGCTGCTCTTGAGTGCGCGAGGCACGAAGCTAGGAAATGCCATCTCTCCCCTGAGCCCACTGTTCTCCAAGATGAAATTGTTACTCAGATAGGAAAAAAGAAAGGGAGGAAGGGAACCGTGGCATCCGGCGATTCCCGTTGCTACCGCTAGCAGCGTGGTGGACGATGCAGAAGAACCTCCCTCCCAGGCTCGGGGAGCCAACTGTCATAAAGAACAAAGACTGTGAAGTCCAAGAGGCCTGGGTCACATTGATCATCCTCCACTTCCCTAGGGGGGGTACTTCAGCCAAGGGACCACCTCTTTGTGCCTCATTCTCCCTTCTGGGCAATAGAGATAGAAATAGTTTCTACCTCCTAGGGGCGCTGTGAGGTCTAATGAGCAACCTGACCGGCCAGAGGCCCTTCGGAACCACGCACCGCTCCCGCCACCCCAACTACACAGCAGTGGCACGTCAGGGCCTCCGAGAAAGCCGGCCCGCTGAGTCAGTGATCGGCCCGGTGAGCAGAGGAAGCAGGTCTGCAGGAAAACGCCCGCCTCCCACCTGTCAGCGCTTGGCCGGTCGCTCTGCAGGAAGGATGCAAAGACAGCTGGGCTTGGCTTTTCTGGGCTTTTCTCCATGATCCTTTCCGGCAGGGCCAGCCAGAGGCCAAAATCTTGAATGCAGACAAGTCAGTGTGCGGCATCTGCCTCCCTCGGCTGCCCCAGGAGAGAGCTGACCAGGGATTGTGTGACCTGCTCGGCCGCTGCCCTGCCGGAGAGGAAGCGCTTTTAAAATGATTGTGTTCGCTGAAGCACCATTTACCACCAAAAGGGACCAGGGCTCCGGGACTGGTTCCAGCTCCAGGCAGGCCGTTTTCAGCAGAAGCCTTGGACACCTTGAGCCAGGAGGGCGAGGAGGCTACCAGGACTGCAGCCTGTGCTGAAAGGATAAAAGCCCCACCCGAAGAAGCTTTCAGGGGCCAGATTTGAGACAATTTGGTCATCAGAAGGAACGATCGCGATATACTGAAATACTGTATTTAAGATGTTTTCAAGTTTCTTTCTTTTCTCTTTCTTTTGAATAATTATTTTATTTAACTGCATTTCTTATTTCTTATTTTAATTTGACCAGAGAGACACAGAGTGAGAGAGAGAGAAAGCGAGAAAGCAAGACGCCAGGTCCAGGACTTGAACCACAGTTAGTCATGTGGTTGTCCAGCACCCTCAACCACCATGCCACCTGCTGCCCTCCCCCTTTTTTTGAGAGAGAGAGAGATTTTGTTATAGGACGTGTGTGCTCACTAGGGAGACAGAAAGTGAGAAATCACCCCCCAGGGGAGATGGCCATGTCGCAATCCCTTCTCCTCCAGTCTTCTCTTAGGATCTGGGCACGTGCACACATGTGCTAGGCATGAGTTTTAAGCCGCCAGGTCCGGGATTCAAACTGCTGTTGACTACGAGGGAGTCCAGTGACATAACCTTTACGCCATCTGCTGGTCCCATCTTTCTTTCTTCCATGAGCAGGAGAGAGAAAGAGCACACTCAACAAGGTTCCAATGCTGCCATCCACCCTCAACTTCAACCTGCCTGGCGTACTCAGGGAAGCTTCTGGAAGCGAACCAGAGCCTTCCCATGTGGGTTGGACGTGTAGTAGAGTGCTGATTTACTGCTGTGCTGCTGTCCGGTCCCCTGAAGTATCGTAATTTAAACCTCTCTAAATCATATTCGTTATAGCTTTCTGCAGGTTTGTTGTTTATTTAAGATTGATAGGGAATAAGTCATTATTCTGGAAAAGGAGAATGAAAGGAAAGATGAAGCCTTTATCCTGCCTTAATGGGTGGGTGTTTCAGAGTAAGTAAATAGTTGACAGGCACAAGTTTGTAGAAGAGTCACAGCTAACGAGATTTGGAAAACCACCATTTTGCAGCCCTAATCGAAACAATTGATCTGGGTCACAATCATCAATACTATAAAGCCACTAGGTGAGAGGTGAGGGCACTTCATAGTAACCAGGCGGATGGTTTTACCACTGCCAGAAGGCAGTGGCCAGGTGCCCTGTGCCTGCGGGGGCGGGGCTGAGAAACGCTCTGTCCTTCCTTCTTCCTTTCTTATCATTCTTTCTCTTCCTTTCTTTCTTTTTCTTTCTCTCTTCCTTCTTTCCTTCCTTCCTTCCTTCCTTCCTTCCTTCTCTCTCTCTCTCTTTGTTTCTTTCTCTCTCCTTCTCGTTCTTATTCTTTCTTTCTTAGAAAATTCAGAGCAGTTAGCGTAATGGCTATGTCACTGGACTCCCATGTAGTCAACCATGGTTCAAGTCCCAGACCTGGTGGCTTAAACTCACACTGGGCGCGTGTGCGTGCATGCCCAAGATCCCGAGAGGACAATGGAGGAGAAGGGATTGCAGTGTGGCCATCCCCCCTGGGGGGTGGTTTCTCGCTTTGTGTCTCTCTGTCTCTCTGTCTTTCTGGTGAGTGCACACGCCCTATAGCAAAAACCTCTCAAAAAAATAAAGAAAAAAAGAAAATGCAGAGCACCGCCACCACGTGTTTTCTCTTTCTTTCTGTTTTTCCTTCTTTCTTTCCTTTTCTTTCTCACATCTATGGATTTAAATTTGACCAGAGAGGGACAGAGCAAGACAGTGAGAGAGGAGACAGGAAGGGGGGCAGTGAGAAAACAGCTACCAGGTCCGGGACTCAAACCGCAGTCAGCCGTGTGGAAGTCCAGCACCCTTCAGCACCACGCCACCTGCCAGCCCCTACCACGGCATGTTCTCACCAACAGAGAAACCCGAACCTGAGAGGAACCAAGCCTCACACAGCCTAGCACTTTACCAACAACACGAGCTGTCTCGTCTAGACACAGGGTAAATCTGTTTCGTCAGTGAGCGATGTGGGTAAAAAGTGAAGAAGGGTATTGTCACACGTTAAAATCAATTTTTATTTACTTTTTTGCTAGAAGGTGTGTGCACTCACCAGAGAGAGACAGAGATGAGAAAGCACCGCCTACAGAAACGACCATGCTGCCATCCCTTCTCTACCTCTCCTTCCTCTTGGGATTTGAGGCACTCACACACGCACCCGACGTGTTCCTCAGATTGTCAGGTGCAGGATTTGAACCACACAGGATCCGTGTAGTCTCTGGCCATGGTGAACACTAGGTCACAGAGCTGGTCTGGTTAAAATTAGTTCAAAGGCGTGAAGACATATAAGCCATATGCAAGGTAAGAACATTTGTCTTTATTCATAATAAAGCATTGTGCATGCATATGAGAAAGAGCAAGAGAGAGAGAGGCTTCGCAGGGTCTGGTCCCCCCCAGGGCTCCGTCTGTCAGAGCCTGGCATGCCTGTCTGTCCCTGGCGGGTTTCAGGCTTACCGGGCTGGGGATTCAAATCATGGTCCCCATGGGGGACCCGGCTTCTCTGGAGCAGTGCGTTTCTGCAGTGCCATGAAGCTGGCCCAAAAAAGACATTTTACGATAATTGAGAAAACATAAACATAGATTATTAGATGATTCCAAGAGTCACAGTAATTTTGCTGGCTATGATAAAGGTATTGTGATGTTTCTCCAAAGTCCTTTTTAGGCCCAGCCAAGTGGTGCAGGCATTAGAGGTACTGTTGCCCACTGCTGAGGCCGTGTGAGAAGCTCTGGGTGCCTGTCCCAGATCTACCTGAGCGCTCTGGGACACCTGTGATCTGCAGGGTTTAGGAAGACTGCAGTGTGAGGACTCTGTGGAGTCTCTCTCTCTCTTTACAAAAATAAGAAGACTAAAAAAAAAAAAGAATTCCCCCCTAGGGACCAGCAGTTGATGTAATGGCTATGTCACCGGACTTCCATGTACTCGACTGAGGTTCGAGTCCTGGACCCAGTGGCTTAAACTCACACCAGGCGTGTGTGCATGTGTGCCCAAGATTCTGAGAGGAGAATGGAGAAGAGATTGCGGTGTGGCCATCCCCCCGGGGTATGATTTCTCGCTTTTGTCTCTATGTCTCTCTGTCTTTCTCTGTCTTTCTGGCAAGCGCATGCACCCTATAGCAAAAACCTCTCCAAAAAAAAGAAAAAAAAATCTGTCAGCAGATGTGTGTGCTCAACAGAGAAGCAGGGATAGAGAGGGAGAAGCGACCCCCAGGGTGACATGCTCCCAGCACAATCCCTTCTCCATTTCTCTATCCTACTGGGATTGGGGGCACACACGCATACATGCCTGGCATCTTTTTCAAGCTGCTGGGGCTGGAATTTGTGTGGTTATCCATGTGGGATACGGCTTCCTTAACCACCAGGCTATGGGGCTGACCCAACTAGAATTTGTTTTAGAAGGCTGCAGCAAAAACAAAAATAACAAGAGAAAGAAAAAGAAGAGAAGGAAGAAAAGAATGAAAGGAAGAAAGAAAGAGAAAGAAAAAGAAGAAAGAAAAAGAAGAAAGAAAAAGAAGAAAGAAAGAAAGAAAGAAAGAAAGAAAGAAAGAAAGAAAGAAAGAAAGAAAGAAAGAGAGAAAGAGAGAAAGAAAGAAAGAAGGAAAGGAAGGAAGGAAGGAAGGAGGGAGGGAGGGAAGGAAGGAAGGAAGGAAGGAAGAGGGAGAAAGAAAGAAAGGAAAAAGAAACAGAATAGATGAAATACCTTGAAGAAAAGCAGCCAGAACTCACCCATTTGGCCTGTAACCGCAAGGGAGGCTGCGAAGTCTGTTTTCATCTTCCAGTAGCTTGTGTTACGCATCATGTCTGAGGAATATGATCAATTAATCCTACTGTCTACCTTTGAGGTTAAGAGCAAAAGAAGAGGAATTAAGGAGGCTGAGAGAAATCAGTGGCAAGTAAAAACCAGTGGATTTGCTCAGAATTAGGTACTGCTTTGCTCACACGCCTGAAAGCTTGGCACAACGTGGGACTCAGAGGACTCAGGTCTGCGTCTCCCTCGTCTTGGGGGCCCAGCCAGCCTGCGTGTTCTGCTGGGGAAGCCCTTACTTGGCAGGACAATGCCATACAGCCTCTTTTGTCTTGGCCATTCCAGGAGAGGGGGGTTCCTCTTCTCTGGGGTTCCTGGAAGTCCCAGGACAGAATCTCCTTGATGGACATGGTCACCTGCACATCCCTGAGCTCATCATGGGGTCCCAGGGATTGAACGTGATGAGGGGCCAGGCTGAGTGAGGTGCCCATCCCGGGAGCTGGGCAGCCCAGCAAATCCCAGTAAATGGTGAGTGAGGCAGGGAAAATTAGGCTGCCAGGCCACGAGGTGGATGGGGGGGTTAAGGCAGCTGGATCCCACATGACCGACTTCGCAGTCTGAATCCTAGACTTGGGGGCTTGAATATCACACTGCACCCGTGTGCATGAGCGCCCCGAATTCCGAGAGCAAAATGGAGGAGGAAGGATCATCAATGTCCATCTTCTCCGGGAGGTTAGGTTTCACTTCCTTCTCTCTCCCTCCCTCTCTCCCTCTCTGTCTCTCTCTGGCGAGCACACACACACCCTGTAACAAACTTAAAAAAAAAGTGAGACTGCTGTTGCCAGGAGGAGGACTGGAGCCTTGGCACCTAAGACACAGTGGTGGCCCTCCATGGCGTCTCCTTCTCCAACCTCCATTTTCTCGTCTGTTCCATGGAGTTGGCGCCACCTTTCCGAGAAGTCAGAGGGATCTAAACCATCTGTCGCCCTCGGTGACGGAGCCAGTGCCCCTAACCTCGTCGCCGACCTCTCTGACATCCGGTTTCTATTTCTTTTTGTAGGGACAGTCAGCACGTGTGCCACATGACAGCTGCCACATGTCGCCATTCTCCTGGGTGGTGGCAGGGAGCCATAGGGTCAGCCGGAAACCTGAGGGGGCTGCCACGCAGAGGGGCAGGCAGCCGGTAGGTATTTGCCAAACCTGTGCAATGGAGCCGGCAGTTGTCAGATTGGTTTTTCTTCGGCACAACCACGTGTGGTCAAGAACTGCTCACAAGCGATCACTTTAGACCTCTGAAAACACATTTTATTGTGATTTAACTATCTCTGGTCAAGCAACTTGGTGGCTTGAGTCATTGGTCCCCACTGAGAATTCTGATATGTCCTAGCTTTGGATGACACAGGTTGTGAAATTGTTTTTTGTTTTGTTTTTAAAGATTAATTTTGGGACCAGCCTGTGACATGGTGGTTAAAAGGCACTGGACTCCCACATGGTAAACCATGGTTCAAGTACCAGACCTGGTGGCTTACTTCCTCACGTTCCCTTTCTCTCTCTCTGTCTCCCTGGTCAAATTAAATAATAACAATAATAAACAGAATTACTATTTTTAAATTTGTTATAGGGCACATGCACTTACCAGACACACAGAGAGAGATACAGAAAGAAAGAGAGAGAACGTGAGAAAGCTAGTCAGCAGTCCAGGATTTGAACCGTAGTTGGCCATGTGGGAGTCCAGCACTTTAACCACCATACCACCTGCCGGCCCAGGTTGTGAACATTTTTTTTTTGAGAGCTTTTTTTGCTATAGGGCGTGTGCCCTCGCCAGACAGAGAGAGAGAGAGACACAGAGACAGAAAGCAAGAAATTGCCTCCCAGGGTGGATGGCCACACTGCAATCCCTTCTCCTCCATTCTCCACTTGGGATCTTGGGCACGCACGCGCGCGTGCGCACACACACACACACACACACACACGTGCGCACGCCTGATGTGAGTACTCCGGGACTTGAACCGCAGTCAACTACATGGGAGTTCAGAGACATAGCCATTCCGCTAACTGCTGGTCCCTTTGTGTCTTGTCTTACCTTGACAATGAGTTGTGTGCTTGATGCCCAGAGCCCAGCCTCCAGCAAACGGAAAGAACCTGGTGACTTGGATGGAAGGCGGGTTCCGGAAGCAGGCTGCTTGGTGAAACCCTGCATGCGCCTTGACAAGCATATCTGAGACCCGGTTTCCTCACCTGTAGCAGGGTTAGAACAGGCTGTGAAATGTAGGGAAGAGCCCAGCGGAGCAGCTGCAGATAGCAGCTCCCGTCCTCCTGCCCCTGCTGGTGTGAGGTGCGTGTGGTGTGTGTCTGAGGGCAGGGACCGCCTCCTTTGCCTCCTTTGTGTGTCTGCTTTGTTCACCATCTGTGGGGGGCGGCTTTGTTCACCATCTGTCAGGAGGGGTGCCGCCTGCCATCTGAGCCCGCCTGCCACCTCCCCCTGCCTTGGGGTTGCCCAGGGCCTCCCTGAGAACAATGCCAAGGACTCCTGCAGGGGCCCAGGTCAGGCCTCTGCTTTGTGTCTGCTGTAGGCCTGTCCCCCTCCCAGCCAAACCCAGATGGGCCCAGGGCCCAGACTCTGCAGGACGTTGAAGGGGAGGTGGGGACAGAGGACAGGCTGACCTCGGAAATGCCGCCTCCTGACTCTCCGGAGGTTCACCCAGGTCCACAGGGACCTTACAGAGATGGCTCGGACTTTGCACAGGGACTGGCCAGGCCTGGAATACAGTGTGTCTGGAGGTACAAGCCCTTTACCCATGGCTCCTACTGTCTCCTGCAGATTCTTCCTACTCTGTGCTTAGGTGGGGTCTGCATAGGAAGCTCACGCTCCTGTAGGAATTTCTTACTATGATTTTATGGGGTTTTTTTCTACTTAGGTTCTGCAGAGGGAGAACTCCTGGACTGAGGGTGTGCGATTATGCACAGGGGACCGGAAGAGGAAGGGAAGTAGAAAAAAGTGAAGAAGAAAAGAATAAATTCCAAATAATTGGGCAGATTGTTTTTTCATATATAATATAAGGCTTTTTTTTTCTTTTTCTTTTTTGAGAAGTGTTTGCTATAGGGCGCGTGTGCTCACCAGAAAGAGAGACAGAGAGACAGAAGGCGAGAAATCACCCCCCAGGGGGATGGCCACGCCGCAATCCCCTCTCCTCCATTCTCCTCTTGGGATCTTGGGCACATGCGCCCAGCATGAGTTTAACGATTATGCACAGGGGACCGGAAGAGGAAGGGAAGTAGAAAAAAGTGAAGAAGAAAAGAATAAATTCCAAATAATTGGGCAGATTGTTTTTTCATATATAATATAAGGCTTTTTTTTTCTTTTTCTTTTTTGAGAAGTGTTTGCTATAGGGCGCGTGTGCTCACCAGAAAGAGAGACAGAGAGACAGAAGGCGAGAAATCACCCCCCAGGGGGATGGCCACGCCGCAATCCCCTCTCCTCCATTCTCCTCTTGGGATCTTGGGCACATGCGCCCAGCATGAGTTTAAGCCTCCAGGTCTGGGATTCGAACCACGGTCGAAGGTAAGGGACTTGCCTCAAGTTGCACAGCTGGCAAACAGCAGAGGCAAACTCAGACCGGGTTTCCCCATCTCCAAAGCCTGTGTTTGTCTCATGTCCCTGTAAGACTCTGTCTCTGTCTCTCTTTCTCCCTAGTGAGTGCATATGCCCTAAGGCACAGACCTCTAAAAAAAAAGAAAAGAAAAGAAAAACTTCTCTCAGACTCAGGCCAGCGGAGCCCTGTGACTGTCGGCGCTGTTGATGCTTGCTCAGGGATGGGCCATGTGACCTCAGTGGGGAAGGCCCACTGGCCTCACTCTTCTCTGCAAAGTGGGCACAAGGGGATCCTACACCTTAAACAGGTAACAGAGGAGGGAGTTTTTTATTTTTAATTTGCTACAGGTGTGTATGCTCACCAGCAAGGGAAAAAGAGGAAGGAAAGTGAGAAAGTTTCCTCCCCTAGGGAACGACTACACCACAATCCCTTCTCCTCCAGTCTCTAGGGATTTGGGGCATGCACACACACATACCTGGCGTGTTTCTCAAGCCTCCAGGTCCACGACCTGAACTGCCTAGTCATGTGGGATTCAGTCCCTTAATCACCATGCCCACAGGCTGGCCCCAATCTAAGAGGAATTTTTCTTTTCTTTTCTTTTTTTCAGTGGTCTGTGCCTTAGGGCGTATGTACTCACTAAGGAGAAAGAGAGAGAGACAGTGAGAGGGAAAGTGAGAAATCACTCCCCGTGGGGGAGGGTCATGCTGCCTTTTCCTCCATTCTCCTCTCAGAACCTAGGGCACACACGCACATGTGCCTGGCATGATTTTCAAACCACCAGGCCTGGGACTTGAACTGCAGTTGGCCATGTGGGAGTCCATGACGTAACCACTATGCTATCTCTTTGCCTCTCAAGGAGGGATTCTTAAAAGCATACAGAGTGTTTGGGACCAGCAGTTGGCATAATGGCTATGTGCTGGATTCCCATGTAGTCGACTGCGGTTCGAGTCCCGGACCCAGTGGCTTAAACTCACGCCTGGCGTGTGTGCCTGCATGCCCAAGATCCCGAGAGGAGAATGGAGGAGAAGGGATTGTGCATGGCCATACCACCCTGGGGGTCAGTCTGTCTCTCTCTGTCTGGCGAGCGCACACGCCCTATAGTGAAAACTTCTCTCTACAAAAAAAAAAAAAAAAAAAGTAAAAAATAAAAGCACACAGTGGCTATTATCCATAGGACAGCTGCATTCCTTCCAAGTGCACGGGCCTGTTATTTCTTTTCATTGTCTCCATTTTCCACTGGGGCACTCTCCACGGTGGCTTGGAGATCCTCAATGGAGAAGGGGAGAGATGGGACGGGTCTGGTAGGGAGTGGGAGCCTGTGCAGCCCGTCGGGCTATGCAAGAAACCGTCTAGCATTCTGACCTTCCTGCGACACTGGGCGCCCAAGGACACATGCACATAGCCACCAAGTGCCCCCATGCTTTTCCCAGCCCCCTCCCCCCAGAACAGAGTGAGTCCCCACCCAGGCAAGGAGGAATTCGAACTGCCTAGACCCCACTTTGTTTTCCCTAAGTATCAAAAAGAGTAATGTATGCATCTGTTAACATTCTGTATTTTGGCCTATTTTCATTGCCTATATTTCATTGCCTATTCTTCAAACTGACCTGTGTTTCCTTATTACTGAGCTGTGCGAGTTCTTCGTAAATTCTGGATACAAGTCCCTTCTCAGACGTGTGTTTCGCACATACTTTCTCCCCCGTGAGGCTTGTTCTCGCGTAGTCAGAGCAAAGCCTTTCAAAGAACAGAACTTGGTCATTTTGATGACGTCCAGTTTATCAATTTCCCTCTCAGGGTTTGTGCTTTTGGGTGTCCTCTCTAAGAAATACAGGCCCAAATCTAACGTCTGGAAGGTTTTACCTAAACTTCATGATTCATATTGAGTAGCTTTTCCTAATGGCGCGAGTTAAAGATCAAGGCTCTTCATGCATGCGGATGTCCAAATAGCCTTTGGGTTTTCGTATTTGTTGATAAGACTACACTCTCGCCATTGAATCATCTCGGCACCTTTGTTGAAAATCAATTGGTTGTATATGTGTGGGTCTGTTTATGGTTTTGTTCTATTCCATTCTTCTATATATCCATTCTTATGCCAATACCACACTGTATTGATTATTATAACAGTACGGTAAGTTATAAAACCAGGTAGTATAAATTCTCCAACTTACTCTTCCTTTTCAAAATGGTCGTTTGTTCATAGGAATTTTAGAATCGTCTTGTCAATTTTGAAAAGTCTTGTGGAAAATGTATTGGGACTGTGCTGAATTTATATACCAGTTTTGGGGGGCCAGCAGGTGGCATGGTGGTTAAGGGCACTGGACTTCCACATGTTCGAGTCCCGGAGCTGGCGGCTTGCTTTCTCACTTCTGGTCTCTCTCTTACTCTGTCCCTCTCCGGTCAAATTAAAATAAATAAACTAATAAAATTAAATAAAGTAATTTATATATATATATGTATATATATACACACACACACCAATTTTGGGCAATTGCCATCTTAATACTGAGTGTTCTGATTTATTAATATGATATTTCTGTCCATTTGTTTGAGTCGTCTTTTATTTCTCTCATACAAATATTGCATATACTTATTGAGATTTATCCATTTGTATTATGGTTTTTTTCTTTTCTTTCTTTTCTTTTTTTTTTTTTTTTTGAGAGCTTTTTTGCTATAGGGCGTGTGTGCTCTCCAGAAAGACAGAGAGAGAGACAGAGAGATAGAAAGTGAGAAATCACCCCTCAGGGGGGGATGGCCACACCGCAATCCCTTCTCCTCCATTCTCCTCTCAGGATCTTGGGCACGCAAGCACATGTGCCCGGCATGAGTTTAAGCTGCCAGGTCCAGGACTCGAACCGTGGTCGACTACATGGGAGTCCAGTGACATAGCCATTACACTAACTGCTGGTCCCTATATTATGTTTTTATGCACATGTAAATGGTACTATTTCATTAGTTTCATTTTCCAGTTGTTCGTCATTAGTAAATAAAACACAGTAGATTTTTGTACATTGTGTTTTCTGATATTGCCAAACTCACTTAACAGTCTTAATGTTTTTGCTTTTTATAAATTCTTTGTTATTTTTTTCTTTCTTTCTTTTTTTTTTCTTTTTTTCTTTTTTAGAGGTTTTTGCTACAGGGCATGTATACTTGCCAGAAAGAGACAGAGACAGAAAGCGAGAAATCACCGCTCCCCCCCCCCCCCCCCCCCCCATGGGGTGGGGGGATGGCTACACCACAATCCCTTATCCTCCGTTCTCCTCTTGGGATCTTGGGCACACATGCACATGCACCTGGCAAGAGTTTAAGCCCCTGGGTCTGGGACTCGAACTGCAGTCGACTACATGGGAGTCCAGCAACATAGCCATTACACCAACTGCTGGTCCGAAATTCTTTGTAATTTTTTACCTACATGATCATGTCATTGATGAGGCAGGGCAATTTTATTTCTTCCTTTCTAATCTGAATGCCTCTTATTGGTATTTCTTGCCTCATTGTGCTTATGAGGATAACTAGTAGGAGGCTGACTGGAGTGCTGGGAGTGAACATTCTTGTTCCCGTTCTTGGGGAAGAGAGATGGCAGTCTTTCCCCAGTGGTATGAGTTTAGCTATAGGTTCTCCGTAGATACCCTTCATCAAGCTGAGGAATCGACCTTTGCTCACTTTTATTCTTAGTTTGCTGAGCATTTTTATCTTCTAATTATCTGGGAATTGAATTCTGTCAAGTTCTTTTTTTGGAACCACTGAGATAATCATGTAGTTCTCTTTTTTGGTCCGTTCTTACTGTGAATTACATCGATTGATTTGTGAGTGTTGAATCAATCTCACATTCCTGGGATAAGCCCACTTGGTCATGATGTATTGTCTATTTTTTTTTTAATAAATAAATTTTATTCTTTAATTTTTTAAACTATTTTTATTTAACTTTATTTATTATTATTATCATTATTATTTTCCAGTTTGATCAGAGAGAGACAGAGAGAGAGAGAGAGGAAGTGAGAAAGCAAACCACCAGGTCTGAGACTTGAACTGTGGTCAGCCATGTGGGAGTCCAGAGCCTTTAACCACCATGCCACCTGCCGGCCACGATGATGTATTGTCTTTTTAAATGAATTGTTGGATTACATTTGCTAAATTTAAAAGGAATGTTGACATGTATATTCATCAATGTTTGTGGTTTCTTTTCTCGTCACGTCCTTGGCTTTGGTATCCGGTAATGCTGACCCTTAGAATGAATTGGGAAGTGTTCTCTCCTTTTTTTCTATGATAGATGAGTCTGGAAAACTGGTATGATTTCCTCCCTAAATGTTTGGTATAATTCATAAGTAAAACAATATAGGACTGGAATTTTTTTTGTGGAATGGTTTCAAATTCTGAATGCAGTCTACTTTTAGATATAAAATTATTTGTTTTATATGTTTCATGTAGAATGAGTTTCAATCATTTGCATATTTCTCTCTTTTTTTTTTTTTTTTTAAAGAGAGATTTTTGCTGCAGGGAAAGTCAGCTTGCCAGAGAGACAAAAAGCAAGAAATCACCCCCTGGGGGGATGGCCATGCTACAATCCTTTTTCTATTCTCTTCTCGTGAGATTTTGAGCATGTATGTACATGTGCCTGGTGTGAGTTTCAAGCTGCTGGGTCAGAGACTTGAACCGTGGTTAGCCATTGAGAGTCCAGCACCTTAACCAGTATGCAACCTGCTGGCCCCAATAATTTCACTTCATCTGAGTTATCACATCTATTGACATATGGTTGTTCATAAAGTTTTTTGTAAAGTTGGCATAATTTTTTTCTGTTGCTCATTTAACGTTTATAGGATCTGTAGTAATGTCTCATCTTTCATTCCTAATAGAAATAATTTGTGTCTTTTCAGTTTTTTTTATTAGCTTGGTTAGGAGCATATCAGCTTTACTTATCATATTCTTTGTTGTTTTCAATTCCATTAAATCCTGCCATTCTCTTTATTATGTCCTTCCATCTGCTTGCTATATTCTAGTGCTAATTTCTTTCTGTAGAAGGCGAGATTAATTTTGAAGTCTTTTTGTTTTATAATATGAGCATTTAATGATATAAATGATATGAATTTCTAAGCATTATTTTTGGGGGGGCGTTGGAGAGGTTTTTGCTATAGGGCGTGTGTGCTTGCTAGAAAGACAGAGAGATAGAAAGCGAGAAATCACCCCCCAGGGTGTATAGCCATGCTGCAATCCCTTCTCCTCCATTCTCCTCTTGGAATCTTGGGCATGCACGCACATGCACCCAGTGTGAGTTTAAGCCACCTAGTCCGCTGGGACTTGAACCGGGGTCAACTACATGGGAATCCGCAACATAGCCATTACGTCAACTGCTGGTCCCCTAAGCATTATTTTTAACTGAAAAGTTCATAGGTTATATGTTGTCTTTTTATCATTCAATTTAAAATATATTTACTTTTTCTTGTGACTTTCTCTTTGACACATGCGCTATTAAGAAGTACACTGTTTAATTTCCAAATGTTTTTATATATTCTAGATGTATCTTTTTTTGTTAGAGTTTTTTTGCTATAAGGTGTGTGCACTTGCCAGAGAGACAGAAAGACAAAAAGCAAGAAATCGTGGCCAAGCCACAATCCCTTTTTCTCCATTCTCCTCTTGGGATTTTGGGCATGCATGCACACATGCCTGGCATGAGTTTTAAGCTGCCAAGTTTGAGACTCGAGCCCTAGTCGACTACATGGGAGTCCAGTGACATATCATTACACCATCTGCTGGTCCCATCTAGATATTTTTTTGTTACTGATTTTTGGCTTAAATTTGTCCTGTTTAAATGATTATACCTTTTATGGTGTAGATTCTTTTAAATATGCTGATGTTTCTTATATGGACTAGATAGAATATCATCTACATTTATGTTTATTTCATGTGTACTTTTGAAGAGTTTGTATTCTGCTGTTTTGAAACTGCTATATATGTCAATTACAATAGATCAGTCTGGTTGATTTCCATATGATTTCAATATATTGAAACTTGTTTATGTTCATTATATGGTCTATTTTGGAGAAAATACCTTGTGGACTTAAAAGATAAATATTGTATAGGTATTGAGTATAATTTCTATAATATCAATCAAATAATTGTGGCTAGCAATGTTGACTAGATCATTTATGTCATTACTAATTTTTTTTGTTACATTTATTCTTTTTCTTTTGGGGAGGTTTTTGCTATAGGGTGCTTGCGCTCACTAGAAAGACAGAGAGAGACAGAGAGACAGAAAGTGAGAAATCACCGCCCCCAGGGGAAATGGCCATGCCATAATCCCTTCTCCTCCATTCTCCTCTCGGGATCTTGGCACACACGTACACGCGCCCAGCATGAGTTTAAGCCACCGGGTCCAGGACTCAAACCGTGGTTGGCTACATGTCGTTGGGAGTCCAGTGACATAGCCATTATGCCAACTGCTGGTCCCGTTGCATTTATTCTATGATTTACCCAGAAAAAGTTGCTAAAATCTTCATCTACGACTTGGAAATTGTCTATTTTTTTCCTTTAATTCTGTATATTTTGGCTTCATGAATTTTTAAAAATTATTTATTCATTCATTTATTTTAATTTGACCAGAGAGAGACAGAGAGAGAGAGAGGAAGTGAGAAAGCAAGCCTCCAAGTCCAGGACTCAAATCCTGGTCGGCCACATGAGAGTGTCCAGCGCCTTAACCACCATGCCACCTGCTGGTTCCCATGCTTCATGAATTTTGAAGATGTGTAGTTGAGTATATACATTTTATGATTGCTATATCTTCTTGATTAATTGATCCTTTTTTAATTGTGAAATGATCCTTTTAATCCCTGTAATACTCTTTCTCTTTAAGTTTATTTTAATATCATTAACATAGCCACTGCAGATTTATGCTTAGTATTTCTATGCTGTATTTTTAAAACTTTATTTTCTTTCATCTCTCTGGACATTCTTTCTTTATAGAGAGAGAGACTTTTGCTATAGGACATGTGCACTCACTGCAGAGATACAGAGAGACATAGAAAGAGAGAGTGAGAAATTATCCCCCATGGGCAATGGCCACGCCACAATCCTTTCTCCTCCATTCTCCTCTCAGGACTTTGGGCATGCACGCACACGCACTGTGAGTTTAAGCTACCAGGTCTGAGACTTGAACCGCAGCCAACTACGTGGGAGTCAAGCAGCATAACCATTACTTTATCTGCTGGCCTCCTGAATACTCATTTTTAAAGTGCATCTCTTATAGGCAGCATTCAGTTGGGTATTTTTTATCAATACTCTGACAATTTCTGCCTTTTATGTGAGGGTTAGTCAAAACATTTGAAGTAATTATTTATATGGCTAGATTTAGGTCAATAATATTATGATTAGTCTCCTCTTTTTAAATTTTTTTATTTTCTTTTTTAATTTGTCAGAGGGCATGCACTCTTGCTGGAGAGAGAAAGAAAGTGAGAAAGCACTCTCTACCCCTGTGGGAATGGCCATGCCACAATCCCTTCTCTTCCATCTCTCTCTCCCTCCTTTCAGGAGTTGGGTCACACGCACATGCACCCAATATATTTCTCAGACTTCCAGGTCTGGACTGAACTGGGCAGTTGGCCACATTGGATCCAGCCTCCCCAGCCACCACACTGTGGGCTGACTCTAAATTTTTTTTTTTTTTTTTTTGAGGGGTTTTCGCTATAGGGTGCGTGCGCTCACCAGACAGACAGAGAGAGACATAGAGACAGAAAGCGAGAAATCACCCCCCAGGGGGGATGGTCACGTCACCTTCTCCTCCATTCTCCTCTCGGGATCTTGGGCACACACGCACACGCGCCCAGCGTGAGTTTTAAGCCACCGGGTCCAGGACGCGAACCGCGGTCGACTACGTGGGAGTCCAGCGACATAGCCATTATGCTAACTGCTGGTCCCAGTAGGCACATTTTTAATTCTGATAGACTGTTGCCTAATTGTCCTCCAGAGATATTTGTCCAAGGCCCTTTCACCATTAAGATGTTCTGTAGGCTTAGTCTATCATTAAGGGCCTAGGGAAATGTTCTAGCATTTAAAGGGATGTATAAGCTTCCTATCACAAAGGCAAGCTGAAAAATTTGTCAATAAGTATTTAATTAAATATCTCGACAATATATTACTTGTAATGTTATTATTCACTAAACATTCATTATATTAGAGAACAATGTGTAGGCTGTGCGTTTTGCTCATTTTCTAAGAATTCCCAAGTATACTGGGTTGTCAGAAAACTGACGATGCATTTTTTCATAGAAAAGCGTCATGACTTTTCTGACAACCCAACATAGTGACTACTGAGAAGTAGCCTACCATAAATTAAACATCCTATCGTAAATGCAATCGCTAGCATAAGCATTACTTGCAGCCAAGTCATGTTAAAAGCAAAATTATAAAAGTCCGTTCAATATTTCAATATCGGCAAAAATTACACTGAAGATGGGTATATGTGTAGATTAATACATTTAATGACGTGGGGCCTGGCTTCGAACAGTGAGGGTGCCCGAGACCCGTGATCATACGAGGTAGGGTACCACCACTGTCCTTACTCCCTCAGCGATATTGTGTATTTTCAAAACTTTTAGTCCATGGCAACTTTTTTACTTGTTTCTTAGCTTCATTTTTATTTTATTCTGAGGTCAGTTGAGCATCTTTTTTATGTGTATTTATATGCCATGTTTTTCTTTTATCGTGTACTGAATTTTTATTTCCTAGATCCATTTTGCTATTGGATGGTGATCATTTTCTTGTTGATAGAAAAGGTCTTAGAAACATTCTTTTGGGACCAGCAGTTAGTGTAATGGCTATGTTGCTGGACTCCCACGTAGTTGACTGCGGTTCAAGTCCCAGACCCGGTGGCTTAAAACTCATGCTGGCCCTATAGCAAAAACTCACGTGCCCGGTATGAGTTTAAGCCACCAGGTCCGTGACTTGAACTGTGATTGACTACATGGGAGTCCAGAGACGTAGCCATTATGCTAACTGCTGGTCCTAAATAAATGATTCTTAAACAAATTAATCAATCAGCTAGCACTAGTCATCTATTTTTGTAGAAACAACCCCAAAAAGGACCAGAAGATGGTGTATGGTTATGTTGCTGGAATCAATTGTTTCGAGTCCTGGACCCAGTGGCTTAAAAACTCATGCTGGATGCTTGTGCATGCATACCCAAAAATCCCGAGAGGAGAATGGAGAAGGGAGTGCGTGTAGCAACTTCCCCTGCGGGGTCATTTCTCGCTTTCACTCTGGATGTTCCATTGAGAGTCAGTTGGTTGTACTTATCTGTTTGTATTCCATGTGCATCCCACTCTCCGCTCTTTTAGGTTCAACACAAGAGGTTCAGCTCAAGGGGAGTGTTACTGCTGCTCTTTCCTTTCCTCTCCTCTCCGTTCCCATTCCCCTGAGTAAGTAACCAACTTCGATGGCTTCCATTTCTCACATCTGTATTGCTTTCTTCAGAAAATGAGCAGAGATGTGTATTTTTCTTATGTGCCCTTCTGTTTTTACATGAGAGGTGACATACTCTTGTACTTCGCTTTTTGAAAATTATTTTTTGGAATTTTATTGATTTACGTTGTGGTTAAAATATAGACTATCAGGACCAGCAGTTGGTATAATGGCTATGTCGCTGGGCTCCCATGTAGTAGACCATGTTTCGATTCCCAGACCCAGTGGCTTAAACTTACTCCGGGCGCGTGTGCGTGCAAGCCCAAGATCCCGAAAGGAGAATGGAGCAGAAAGGAGTGTGGTATGGCCATCCCCGCTGGGGGAGTGATTTCTCACTTTCTATCTCTCTGTCTCTGTCTTTCTGGCGAGCACACGCGCTCTATAGCAAAAACTTCTCTAAATAAATAAAAACGAAAGACGAAGACTATCAAATTTACTGCCTTAACCATTTATGTTTTATATTTGATACATAATAATTACAGATATTTATGGAATACGGTGTGGGTTCTCATAAATGTGGAATAATCAAATCAGGGCAATTAGCATATCTACCATCTCAATTATTATTACTGAGGGTTGGGATGTATTTTGCTATCTTTCCCCTTGATAATGTATCTTGGAAATCACCCCTCTTGAAGTCACAAAGATCTAAATTTTTCTTTACAACTCCATAATGCTCTACTGTGTGGGTGTATCACCGTGTCTTAACATTTTACTAATGTCTCTTAACTTGTAGTAAAAAAGAATGTTGCAATAAGTAACCCTGAGCAGGTGTGTTTTCATACATTTCAGGTGTATCTTCAGGGTGAATGGTTTTTTAATTGCTTTATTTATTTATTTATTTGATTTGACCAGAAAGGGACAGAGCGAAAGAGACAAAAGTGAGAAAGCAAGTCAGTAGGTCCGGGACTTGAACCGTGGTTGACCATGTGGGAGTCCAGCCCCTCTAACTACCACGCCACCTGTCAGCCCGTTCAGGGTAAATTTCTGAAAGAGGATTATCTGGGTCAAAGTATAAATGCTTATAAAATCTTGTCAGATGCTGTTAGTCTCCTCCATAGCAATGTACTGCTTTGCATTCCCACCAGTCATGGACCAAGCTAATTTTTCTTCCCTTATTCTTCTTTAAAATAAGTTTGGCAAGTTTTCTTTAGAGCTCAATTGTTTCTATATGGCCAAGAGAGCCTCTTCTCGGGACTCAAGAGCTCTGAGAAGAGGAGTTAAGTCAATGCTCAGCAAGTGACTCATTCACGGAGGACCTCTGTGTCATGTGAGAAGTTGGTCTTTTATTCAATGGGAGACTCACCAAGGATGTAGGACCGCAGCAGGCCACAGCTCGGAAGTACTAACGTGGTCACGAAAACAGTGAGCGGTGGTTTGGCTGCAGACAACAGACCATTCCACTGTCAGTGGCTCAAGTAGGAAAAGATGCAATTTGTTTCAAAGCAAGAAGTCACAGTCGAAACATATTACTACACTGGCTTTCCGACCGCTCCGACCCTGTCCCCGTGCACCCTGGTCTCAGCCTGTATTCTCTCCGGCTACGTTAGTCTCTTCCCTATTCTTCTTTTTTTCTTTCTCTCTCTCTCTTTTTTTAAATGTATTTATTATCATCATAATCTTGTCTATATTACATTGAATCACATATAACTTTACATTTCTTTTTCTAGAAGGTTCTTCTTCTTTATGATAGAGTGTGTGCACTTGCATGTGAGGGAGCTGAGCACCTCTCCAGGTGTGGTCACACCACAGTCCCCATCCTCCAGTTCTCCAGCCTGTCTGGTATGACGCCGGAAGCCTGCCCCGTGTGTCTCAGGCTGGCTGAGCAAGGGTCCAGACCGTGGTCACTGTGTGGATCCAGCTTCTCTCGAGCAGCGTGGTAGACGGCCCTCTCTGCTGTTCTTGGACACAGTAAGCACGTTCTCCACGTAGGGCCTTTGCGCTAGCTCCCTGGGAAGTTCTTCCCCGCTCTGACCTGCCTGGTTCGCTTACCCGTCTCTTTTAGGTCTACGCTCTAGAGTCACCTGCTCCACGATGTCCCCAGGCCTTGTAGTATCCTGTATTCTTCTCTGTCCCTTTTTAACTTTCCCTTTAAGGTTTACCACGTCTCACATATTACGGTGCTTCTATTTGTGGGATGTTTACTGTCTGACACCCTCTCCCCCCACTAGCCTCCAAGCTCTATGTTAAAAATGACTGATATTGGGGCCAGCAGGCAGCGTGATGTTTAAGGCATTGGACTTCTACATGGTCAACTGCGGTTCAAGTCCTGGACCTGAAGGCTTGAAAATCATACCAGGTGCATGTGTGTCCGTGCCCAAAATCCCGAGATGAGAACAGAGAAGCAGCATGGCCATTCCACCTCGTGGGTGTGTCTCACTTTCCCTCTCTCTGCCTCTCTCCAGTGAGCACACATGCCCTAGGACAAAAACCTAAAAAAGCCCAACCAACTATTGGTATTCCATGACATACTTGAACGTGACAGTGTTTGGCACACGACAGTGCTCGACAGATGTTCGTAGGACGTGGATGCAGTCATGCGTCACCAGCCCCCTAGCTGGCTCAGTGGCTCAACAGCATCAGGGCACTAAGCTGGCATCTCTGTGGTTCTTGGTCTTGCCTTCATGGTTGAGAGACATCTACAGCTTTAAGCATCGTATTGTCTTTTATTGTTGTTTTTTAAAAAAGATTTTTGCTATAGGCTGCATACTCTCACCTGAGAGACAGAGAGACAAAGTGAGAGATCACCCCCTGGGGGGGATGGCCACACCACAATCCCTTCTCCTCATCCTCCTCTTGGGATTTTGAGCACACACGCTCACACCCCCGACATGAATTTTAAGTCACTAGGTCTGAGACTCGAACCTTGGTTGACTACGTGGGAGTTCAGTGACATAACCATTACACCATCTGCTGGTCCCTTCTTTTTCTTTCTTTTTTTCTTTTTTTTTTTTTTTTAAGAATTATTGATTTCATCTTATTTATCATTATTATTGTTATTTTTTGTGATTTGCTATAGGGCATATGTGCTCACTAGAGAGACAGAGGCAGAGGGAAAGTGAGAAGGCAAGCCTCCATGCTCAGGACTCGAACAGGGGTCAGCCATGTGGGAGTCTAGTGCCTTGACCCCTACCCACCTGTGGGCCCTATGCATCATATTCTTACATTATAATGCCTGAAGGGAGAAGAAAAGGGCAAGAATAAGTGGAGTTTTCTACACTCCACAAGATGGACCTCCTATCAAGAAAGAAAAAACTTCTCCAAAGATCCCCAACCAACTTTCCCCTAAATTTCATTGAGCAGGGTGGGGTCACATGCCTGAGCTAGATTAGTCACTGTTAGAGAAACTGGTTGCCAGGAAAGGCTGAGACCCTGAGGGTTGCTCTCCCGAGGCTGAGTGTAGCTCCTAGACTACGTGGAAAATGATCATTCTGTTCATACAAAACATTCAGGGAAGGTGGTGGTGGTGACTGCCACCTCATTCTGGGTGTGAAATGACACTGGGGGGGAGGGAGCGAGGAACGGGAGGCTAGACTGCCCAGGTCCAGGGGAGCCGTGGTACAGGCCTGAACTGGGGAAGCCTACGAGAAGCACGTTGCCCATGAAGGCAGCTGAGCCCCTGCAGAGTCTTGCACACGCTAGTCTACACCAGTTCCATGGAGGACACGTGTCAAACGTGTATTTTACAGCATCAGGGGAGTACTCGCTGTGTGACCTTGAACGAGTCATTAGCCTCTCTGAGCCTCACATAGGTCCTTGCTGCTGCTCAGAAGATTTTTTTCCAAAGTTTTATATATATATAGAGAGAGAGAGAGAGAGAAAGAGAGAGAGAGAGAGAGAGATTTTAATTGCAAGAGAGCATATGCAGTCACCACACACACACACAGGGACAGAGACAGAGAGAGGAAGAAATCACCTCCCCATAGGGTGGGGTCATGCCACAATCTCTTTTTCTCCACTCCTCTGCCCTGTCGGGACTTTGGCCACACATGCACACATGTGCCCAGTCTTCTTCAAGCCACCGGGGCTAGGACTCAGAACACAGCCATAGGCGATCCAGCACCCCTTACAGCTAGGCTGCAGGGCCACCTTCCAACTGACGTCTAATCAATGGATTCCATCCATGGCAGCTTTCCTCTAATTGGTAATTACACATCCCTTAACACTGCAGGGACTCCAGATTCTTTTCGTAGAGGGCAGTGTCGTTCCGTTTTCATCTGAAACCACTTTATTTTCAGAGGGAGTGAGTGACTGTGTCAAGGACGTAGGAGAGAATTCAATGAAAAAGATGGCCTCCTTGCCTACCACCCCTTAATGGCTGACGGGAAAGTCTCAAGGGCCTAGCCCAGGTGGTGTGGAGCCCGCGACTCCCAGCTATGTGGGTGGAGCAGACTCCCGCTTATTAATTCCCCAAGTGCTGAGACCAGCTGTCCTTCCCGATGGCTTGACCTGGCTCCTTCCCCAGGGCAGGTGCTATCCGGGCTGGCGGTGGGGTGCAGTGCCAGCGCTCAGGGCTCCAGGCGGCCAGACCTGTAGTGAAGCCCCGCTGTTATTTATTGCTGTGAGAGGCTGACCCGGTACGTGAGAGGAGGAAATCCTGCCCCTGAAAGCTATTACGGACCTTGGATGAAATGACGAACGATGAAAGCTATGCTTGGGCGCACCCGGGAACTGGGAATCCCCTCCTCTCTGCTCCTTCCGCAGACGGTGTCTGTGCCCTGGCAGAACCCTCTTTATTCATGGTCTTCTCAGCCCTGCAGGGGCTGGTTCTGACCTGCCGTGAGCCAGCTCTGCGGAGCAGACCTCAGGAGCGACGAAAGCTAAGAGGAGCAACGTGCTCTCCAAGCCCACGCTCAGGATTTCTTTAAGGACTCGAAGGAGCACTGCGCCACTTGCTTCTCTATGAAGAAAAATTAGGGGACCAGCGGATGGTGTCATGGTTACATTGCTGGACTCCCATGTAGTCAACCGTGGTTCAAGTCTCAGACCCGGTGGCTTAAAACCAGGTGCATGTTCCTGAAAGGAGAATGGTAGGGAAAAGATTGAGGCATGGCCATCCCCCCAGGGGTGTGTGTGTGTGTGTGTGTGATTTCTCGCTTTCTGTCTCTCTGTCTCTCCATCTCTCCGGCAAGTGCATGCACCATATAGCAAAACTCTCTCTGTCTCTCTCTCTCAAAACCAAGAGAAAAATTAATAAAATGTTTTAAATACTTGCCCAGTGCCCAGTCTTAGGTTTTGTGGAAGACACGAAGAAGTAAATAATACACTTCCTTCTTTCTAAAAACGTAAAATCATTCTAAGGACCCCAAATAAGCATGATACAGAGCAAAGAGACCTGGGTTTGAGTTACAGCTTTGGTAGTTCCTAGGTCTGCAGTCGCCCAGTCCCTGAGCCTCTCCTCCTTCATTTCCTGCCTTAATAGAGCACGGGTACCTACATCTTAGGTGGCTCTGAGGTTTTTTGTTTGTTTATTTATTTTTAAAAATGATTTCTTTAATTGTATTTCTTCTTATTATATTTTTTAAATTTGCTATAGGCCACATGAACTCACCAGAAAGAAACAGACAAAGCAAGGCACCAGGTCCAGGAATTGAACTGTGGTCGGCCATATGGGAGTCCAGTGCCTTAAATACGATGCCACCTGCTGGCCCCAGTTGCTATGAGATTTAAAATTTCTCTTTCATGTCAGGAACCTGGCTTGGACATTTGTGTTCCTTTGTCTCCAAACCACATGGTAGTTAAATAATCAGACAAGGGCCTGCTCTGTGCTGCCCCAGTAATGCACTTCTCAAGAAAGGCCAAAGCCCACATGGCAACTACAGTTCAAATCCCTGGCCGGGTCAGCCAGAATGTGTCGGGCATGCATGCCAGACTTTGTGGAGGGTGTCTCTCTCTCTCTCTGTCTCTCTGTCTCCTTCTCGTGTTCTCCCATGAATGAAGACAAAGATCCTGCACCTCTGTGGTACAGTTGATAAAAATCAATGAATCTACATGGACATATGCACGAAAGCAGAAATCATATAACAGGAGATCCATGACAACACAGCCTGCCATTTATTGCCAAGCGAAATACCCTGAAATAAAGGTTCTTGAAGCTCAGTGGAAGGCAGGGCCATTCAGGCTGGGGTAGGCAGGATAGATTCCTGGACGAAGGAGGAAAGTGACTGGCATTTCAGGAATAGGCTGATTTTCTCAGACGAGGTACAAGAGTACTGGCCCGAGCCCTTGTTTTGTCCCAGTGTTAAGAAATACTAGAGTGCCCATGACAGACAGGGCACAGCGAAGACGGAGAAAGCGGTTTGGTTACCCTCTCACGCCCAAGCCACTGGCCCTGTTTGCCCGGAACTGTGTTCTTGCCATCTCTGCTTCAGTGACCTTCTAGCCCTTTAGGAATGAATGGTTTCTCCTACAGTGTGAGTAACCAGACTCCATTGGGAATTAACCAACCAAGTGGACGATGCATATAAAACTGCAATGTTAATGGACAGACACATGTTCGCTGTAATGCTGCTCACAAGTATTGCTTTTTAACAGAAATGTGCAGGCAGAAAAACTGAGTAAAACTTAACAGCACACATAATGATGTAGTCTACATTGAAAACGATGAATATGGTATCATCCTTGATTTGATTATCACACACTACATGCATGCTTAGAAAATCCATACTATACCCCACAAAGATGCATGACAGCTACATGTACATAAGAAATTATAAAATAAAATAGGAAAATAAATGTATAAAGAAATTGACTTGTGAGCCCAGCAGGCGGCGTGGCGGCTGAAGTGCTAGACTCCCATGTCACTGACCACGGTTCAAGTCCCAAGCCTGGCAGCTTATTTTTCTCACTATCCTTTTCTCTCTCTCCTCCTCTCTTTCCATCTCTCATACGTCAAGTTAAATAATCATAGTTATAATAAGTAAAATGAAGTGATTCTTTTTTAAAATAAAAGAAATTTACTTGCAAAAGAGGCTGTTAAGGACAGTCATTAGTTGCAATAAGCTATATTATCATTCTCTATTATCAGCTCCTCTTCTGTAAAGAATCACTCATCCCTTCCCTGGACTCTCTATGGGTGGAACACAGCGGTAGCTCATTGAGTTTTTTCATGATCATGTGACCTGCTTTGGCCAGTGAAATGCGAGGGGGTTATAATACACACCATGTCAGAGCAGAAATGTTAAATGTATTTTTATGGTTAATTTGGCATCATGCTCTTGTCTTCTGCCATGAAGTGAGACACGCACTCGCCCATCAATGCCACAGAATGGACATGGAGGGACCAGCAGTTAGCGTAATGGCTATGTCACTGAACTCCCATGTAGTTGACTTCAGGTCAAGTCCCGGACCTGGTGGCTCAAAACTCACACCGGGCGCGAGTGCATGCATGCCCAAGATCCCGAGAGGAGAATGGAGGAGAAGGGATTGAGGCGTGGCCATCCCCCCTGGGGGGTGATTTCTTGCTTTCTGTCTCTCCGACTCTTTCTGGCTGTCTGGTGAGCACATGCAGCCTAGAGCAAACCCCCCCCCCAAAAAAAAAAGGACAGGGAGACACGAAGTATGGTGACAAGAGACTTAAATGGCAACTGTGCAAGATCAGGTATTTGATGGGCAGACACCTATAACAGGTACAGCAAGCACTATCCCGAGTGTGCAAGTCCCCCCCCCCCCAGTTCCCCACTGGCTAGTACGATGGATGTACAATCTTCTTGGACTCTCCTACATGTCATTATTTCCTTAGAAGGCATTTATTGTCCCCTTGGCTCTCTTGTCTGACAGAAAGGCTGAGGCTCAGGACAAACCTGTGACAAAGGCCCACCAAACGTCCTGAGGAGAGAGAAGGACCAGGAAGAGAAGAGGCACAAAGGGCCAGGGACCAGTCACCAGGACGAGAAGTCATTTCTCAAAGGTGGCTTGTTATTTTGGGTTTTGTTTGTTCAGGAAATTTCCAGGAATATATACTTTCTGAGATTGTCACTTCTGTAAGCTGATTAAGCAACTGTTGTTAAGCTATTTTTTCTTTTTTAAAATATTTATTTATTTAATTCCATTTGATATTGTTAATTTTTTGAGAGGTTTTTGCTATAGGGCGTGTGCACTTGCCAGAAAGACAGAGACAGAGAGATAGAAAGCAAGAAATCACCCCCTAGGGGGGATGGCCATGCCGCAGTCCCTTCTCCTTCATTCTCCTCTCGGATCTTGGGCACACACGCACACGCGCCCGGCATAAGTTTAAGCCACCGGGTCCAGGATTCGGACTGTGGTTGACTACATAGGAGTCCAGCAACATAGCCATTACGCCAACTACTGGTCCCAAGGAACTGTTTCCTTTTTTAAAGAATAGTGTAAGAGTATCTTTGGAGCTACATTTTTTTCTTTTCATTTTCATTTTAAGATTGAGAGGTACACTAATCAATGAGAATCTGAAATTAGAGGTAATTTATGTTTTATATACTGATTTCAAGACATTACTAATTTTGTAGTTTTGCGTGATTAGTTTCCAAAGCTACAGATAATAACTCAGGTATGGTATCTTTTTAATAATTGCTTTTTAGACACAACTCTTAGCACATTCAGAGGGAGGCAGAAAGCTATTGTTTATTGAAAATTGCAACCAATTAGTTACTCTCTTAACTCCCTCCTTACCTAAACTGTCTGGCTTCCAGGAACAGCCTTATACAAAGAAGTATTGTATTGGGAAGAAAATGTTCCTGGATCACTGACAGAAATAAATTTAGATAAAATACAGCTTCTTTTTTTCTTATGGGTATTTGTTTTGTTTTGAGTCATCAGAAACCAGTTCTTGCATTGCTATCAATGGATATAGAAACTTAGCTCTTATTTTAAAACTAAGTAAGATTCTTATGTAAACTTAATGTTTTTTTTTTTTTTTTTTAGAGTATTTACTCTAGGTGGCGTCTGTGACAGACAGAGAGAGACAGAGAGACAGAAAGCGAGAAATCACCCCCCAGGGGGGATGGTCACGCCGCAATCCCTTCTCCTCCATTCTCCTCTCGGGATCTTGGGCACGCACGCACACGCACCCAGCGTGAGTTTTAAGCCACTGGGTCCGGGACATGAACCGCGGTCGACTACGTGGGAGTCCAGTGACATAGCCATTACGCTAACTGCTGGTTCCCTAAACTTAATGTTTGAAATAGCCCACACCACTGTAATGAGTCGTGTCCACCTTTGTTGGTCATCAAAGAACAACCACATGCTATCAAAGTAAATGAGTATATATATATATTTATGGAGAGGTTTTTGCTATAGGGTGTTTGCACTCACCAGAAAGACAGAGACAGAGAGACAGAAAGCGAGAAATCACCCCTAGGGGGGATGACGACGTCGCAATCCCTCCTCCTCCATTCTCCTCTTGGGCTCTTGGGCACGCAGGCACATGCGCCCGGCATAAGTTTAAGCCACCAGGTCCGAGACTCAAACCATGGTCAACTACGTGGGAGTTCAGCAACATAGCCATTACGCTAACTGCTGGTCTCTAGCAAACGACTATTTTGAATGTACCTCTCTTGGTTTTATTAGGCAGTTTCACCAAAACTTGAGGCAAATTATAAGGAAGCTCTTTCTTTTTATTAAAAGAACTGTTTATTTAACTTTATTTATTATTATTACCACTTTTAATTAGACTAGAGGGGCGGGGGGGATGAGAAAGCAAGCCACCAGGTCCGGGACTTGAACTGCAGTCAACCATGTAGGGTCCAGTATGCCACCTGCTGCTCCTGAGGAAGCCGTTTCTTTTCAAATACAAACCCCCTCCAGAAAGTCCCACGTACATATATATTATTTAGGCTTTTGGCTAGTTTTGTTTTTTAAAATATATAAACACCAGGAAGAAAAATTTAACATAGTATGAACATGGTCACTTTCTGTAATTTTGTATAAATATTTGAAGTTATTAACTTGTGAAATCCAATCTGAACTGAATTTATTACAGTATTCCTAATTGGTACAATTACATGGCTTATATTACATATGTATATGTTGACCTGTGGCCTCTTTCTCTTTTTTGTTTAGAGAGAGATTTTTGCTATAGGGTGCATGCGCTCACTGGCAAGACAGAGAGACAGAAAGCAAGAAAGACATCCCAGAGGGATGGCCATACCGCAGTCCCTTCTCCTCCGTTCTGCTCTCAGGATTTTGAGCATGCACATAAACGTGCTCAGCGTGAATTTTAAGCCACCAGGTCTGGGACTTGAACCACAGTCGACTATATGGTTAGTCCAGCAATGTAACCATTATGCTATCTGCTGGTCCATGTCTTTCTATTTTTCTACTGTACGTGAACTTCTTTTTTTTCTTTTTTTTTCTTTTTTTGGAGAGATTTTCACTGTAGGGCACGTGTGCTCACCAGACAGACAGAGAGAGACATACAGACAGAAAGCGAGAAATCACCCCCCAGGGGGGATGGTCACGCCGCAATCCCTTTTCCTCCATTCTCCTCTCGGGATCTTGGGCACGCACGCACACGCACCCAGCGTGAGTTTTAAGCCACCGGATCCGGGACACGAACCGTGGTCGACTACGTGGGAGTCCAGCGACATAGCCATTACGCTAACTGCTGGTTCCCCGTGAACTTCTTTTTAATGTGGCAGTTATACACATTTTTAGAAGCATGGTTACAGACTAAAACACACAGCGTGTAATGATTTCCCTGAAAACTCCAACGATGTTAGGTTTGAAGGCAGCTTTAGACCACATTGGTGGTAACTACTCGCTGAGCTCTTGATAGGCAATAAATCCAGAGAAGCAGCTTATATTGTATATTCCTAGTACTTTGTTCACTTGTGTTTAAATTTAGATTAAGCCACAAGTAAAGCAAAGGAAATGTATATAGAACTATTAGTTCTTAAACAATTTAATGATATCAAGGTACATGAATTTATTAACTTTATATAGTCGAACTGTCCATTTTTGCCCATTTTATTGTGTGTTAAAATAACATCCCCCAGGGCTGGCAGGTGGCGTGGTGGTTAAGGGCGCTGGACATGGCCAACCTCGGTTCGAGTCCCAGACCTGGCAGCTTGCTTTCTCACTTTCACTCTCTCTGTCCCTCTCTGATCAAATTAAAATAAATAAATAAATAAATAAATAAATAAAGTTAAATAAAAACATACTAATAACATCCCTCTCCTACATTCTTTTGTTGTCCCAAATGAAATATTAACCTAATGTCAAGATGGAGGGAAAAACAACCAAGATGAAATGTCTTTACTAAAATACCAATAAATTTGTCAAACAAAAACGATACATACATAAAAACAAACATGTAAGGTAATGCTTTGGCCAGCATTCTCCGTCGTAAACATCAGAAAATTACGCTGACTGTGTGCAGAATGAAGGACAAGAGGAAGACTCCTGGGACCAGCTGTTAGCGTAATAGCTATGTTGCTGGACTCCATGTAGTCGACTGCGGTTCGAGTCCCGGACCCGGTAACTTAAATTCACACCGGGTGCGTTTGTGTGTGTGCATGCCCAAGATCTGGAGAGCAGAATGGAGGAGAAGGGACTGTGGCGTGGTTATCCCCCCTGGGGGGTGATTTCTCGCTTTCTGTCTCTCTGTCTCTGTCCTTCTGGCGAGCACACGTGCTCTATAGCAAAAAACCTGTCCAAAAAAAGGAAAAAAAAAAAAAAAAGAGGGAGACTCCTGCTTCCAGCCAAGACGGAGTAACAGGGTCTGGGTGCTGTGCCCTTCCCTCTGAAAAAAATGAAAAAGCAGACAAAATACTGGCTCATCAGAAAAGACAGAACGTGTTTTTCTATGCAAAACTATGTCACGACTTTTCCAAACAATGGCTCTCAAGATGTTGGACAATAGGCAGCGAAGGACAGTGATCTCAGAGCTGAGAACAAACGGGACCCTCTGGCGTCTGACCCAGCTTCCTACCTAGGCAGTTTCTAGGCCAGGGGCTAAAGGGAGAAGTCAGGCAGAGCTTGGCGATCTCTGGGTTGGGAACATGGAGCTGACGGCAAGGAGACCCAGGGGACTAGAATTTGGGGGCAGAATACTGGGAAGGACAAGGCAGCATCGAAAGAGGACCATGGAGATTTACACGGGGCTCCCCTCGGATTCAGCTGAAGACAAACCAGCACGTGTGTGAGAGAAAAGCATCCAAAACCTGGGGACACCAAAATGACAAGAGGGGACAGTGTGTGGGACTCACGTAGGACTCAGTAGTGCTGAGTACCCCGAGCCGGAGAGGCGGTGGATGGATTTGATTTTGTTATCTGATTGGGTAATCCCTGCCTTTCGGTTTGAGGTATACTATTTAGATATTCTATTTAATGTGATTATTAAAATAGTTGGATTTAAATCTACCGTCTTGGGGCGGGAAGGAGGGAATCAAGGAGAAAAAAAGCAAACATTTAATGAACACGAAAATGGGGACCAGCAGGTGGTGTGGTGGTTAAGGCGCTGGACACTCCCACATAGTTGACCACGGTTCGAGTCCCTGACCTGGTGGCTTGCTTTCTCACTTTCTCTCTCTCTCTCTGTGTGTGTGTGCTGTGTGTGTGTGTGTGTGTGTGTGTGTGTGTATCTGGTCAAATTAAAGTAAAATGAATTGAATAAATAAAATTAAATAAAAATAATTCTTAAAAGCAATGAACATGGAATTGGAAAATGACCTGTTGCTGATAAAATGTATGGTAATATCTCTGACGACTAATATACAGCACACTCATGCTGGGAAAGTTCATTTTGTATGCTCTAAAGACGTACAGTAATTACAGGTAAAAAAAAAAAAGAAATACAATTTAAAAATTAAAAATAAATAAATCTACCACCTTGCTATGTGTTTCCTATTCGTCCACCTGCAGTTTGTCACTTCTCCATTTTTCTGCATTCTTTTTGATTTAAACTGCTGTCATAAGCCTATTTCCCTTCTTTTGTTGGTTTATTGCCTTTACGTCATTGTCGTGCCGTTTTGCTGGTTGCTTTAGGATTTGCAGTATATGAGGTTGTCGGGGAAGTCGTGATGTATTCTTCTCTGATTTTTCTATGAAAAAATGTGTCATAACTTTCCAGACAACCCAAGACATCTTTCAATCAAGTCATTACTACATGCCGTCTACAAGAAACCATCTTGGAGACCAGCAGTTAGCGTAATGGCTATGTCGCTGGACTCCCACGTAGTCGACCGCGGTTCGCGTCCCGGACCCAGTGGCTTAAAACTCACGCCGGGCGCGTGTGCGTGCGTGCCCAAGATCCCGAGAGGAGAACGGAGGAGAAGGGATTGCGGCGTGACCATCCCCCCTGGGGGGTGATTTCTCGCTTTCTGTCTCTAATGTCTCTGTCTGGCGAGCGCACACGCCCTATAGCAAAAATCTCTCAAAAAAAGGGGGGGGATGGTAAACCATAGTAGCTATAGTGGTTTTGTGTAAAGGGAAGAGAAAAAGAAAGGCCGAAAGGGAGCACACAGTTGAGGGGTGGGTGGGCTCGTGCATTATGAATAATACACGCATAAATAAGGGCCATGTGTGGGCTCATGACGACAGTGTGTCATGACCAGGGACTACGATTGATTCATCCCTGATCATCAATACCTTAAATTTAAGACAGGAAAGAAAAAGAAGGAAAGAAGAGGAAGGAAGGAGAGAAGAGTGAAAGGGCGGAAAGAGGAAGGAAGCAGGAAGATAAGAAATGAAAGAAGGAGAAGGAGGAGAGAAAGAAGCCGGCGGACATGCCTTCCTCCTTCCTGTCTGTTCTTTATCTCGCTCCTGAATCCTTCACCCCGCAGTATTTATGGATGTGGTCCATAGATGGACTCTCGCTGGGTGCTGGGAGCACAGGACGAATGTGGCACAGACTTGCCCTGAAGAGCTGCCACCTGGTGCCGGAGTCCTGGGCACGCACGCACATGTGCCCGGTGTGAGTTTCAAGCCACCGAGTCCGGGACTCGAACGGTTGACCACATGAGAGTCCAGCGACATAGCCATTACGCCAACTGCTGGTCCCAACCGAGAACTCGTTCCTTAAAGTGCGGCCACTGTCCCCTCTCTACCTTGTCCTCAAAGGTACCATGATGTTTCCTAGCAACCAGGGGGAGCAATGGGCAACCCTCTCCCACCCAATGAGCCAAACTGGGTGAGGGTCCAGATGAAAAAGCATCAGCTTGAAAGCCTTTTCAAAACTCCCCTTCGCTTCAAATCTTTCCTCAAATTTTCTTTTCTTGTTTCCCAGCCAGGCCCATAACCTCCAGAGTAGCTCACAAAATACAGATGCTCCAGGATCTTCCTGATCGAGTAGAAAGGAGATTCCAGGGGAAACAGTCAATGGGGTTGTTCAAATCCCACTTACTCAACCTCTTCGGTGCTGGCTCACAGCTGCCCGAGACGTGTAAGATCCAGATTTTATCCCCAGGGAGTTTACGGTTCTAGGAGGGACACAGACGGATAATGCAAACAGACACCGATGGAACAGTAGAAAAGAGACAATAAAAAGTATGCGGTGGAGGGACCAGCAGTTGGTGTAATGGCTATGTCGCTGGACTCCCATGTAGTCGATGGCGGTTCAAGTCCTGGACCTGGTGGCTTAAACGCACACTGGGCGTGTGTGTGTGCATGCCCAAGATCCCAAGAGGAGAATGGAGGAGAAGGGACTGCAGCGTGGCCATCCCCCCTGGGGGTGATTTCTCGCTTTTTGTCTTTCTGTCTCTTTACCGACTGTCCGCACTCTATGGCAGAGACGGAAAGGCTGGAAGACATACAAACATTAGAAATTGTTATGGATACTAGAGCCAAAATGGAGAGTGGGGGAGGGGAAGAGCATAGGAAGAAAAGTCTGGGGAAAAAATGGAGAGGTAAGACATTCGTGGGAACGCGAATATTGTTTATTATTTGTTGATGAGGAAAACCATAGTAGCTATAGTGGTTTTGTGTAAAGGGAAGAGAAAAAGAAAGGCCGAAAGGGAGCACACAGTTGAGGGGTGGGTGGGCTCGTGCATTATGAATAATACACGCATAAATAAGGGCCATGTGTGGGCTCATGACGACAGTGTGTCATGACCAGGGACTACGATTGATTCATCCCTGATCATCAATACCTTAAATTTAAGACAGGAAAGAAAAAGAAGGAAAGAAGAGGAAGGAAGGAGAGAAGAGTGAAAGGGCGGAAAGAGGAAGGAAGCAGGAAGATAAGAAATGAAAGAAGGAGAAGGAGGAGAGAAAGAAGCCGGCGGACATGCCTTCCTCCTTCCTGTCTGTTCTTTATCTCGCTCCTGAATCCTTCACCCCGCAGTATTTATGGATGTGGTCCATAGATGGACTCTCGCTGGGTGCTGGGAGCACAGGACGAATGTGGCACAGACTTGCCCTGAAGAGCTGCCACCTGGTGCCGGAGTCCTGGGCACGCACGCACATGTGCCCGGTGTGAGTTTCAAGCCACCGAGTCCGGGACTCGAACGGTTGACCACATGAGAGTCCAGCGACATAGCCATTACGCCAACTGCTGGTCCCAACCGAGAACTCGTTCCTTAAAGTGCGGCCACTGTCCCCTCTCTACCTTGTCCTCAAAGGTACCATGATGTTTCCTAGCAACCAGGGGGAGCAATGGGCAACCCTCTCCCACCCAATGAGCCAAACTGGGTGAGGGTCCAGATGAAAAAGCATCAGCTTGAAAGCCTTTTCAAAACTCCCCTTCGCTTCAAATCTTTCCTCAAATTTTCTTTTCTTGTTTCCCAGCCAGGCCCATAACCTCCAGAGTAGCTCACAAAATACAGATGCTCCAGGATCTTCCTGATCGAGTAGAAAGGAGATTCCAGGGGAAACAGTCAATGGGGTTGTTCAAATCCCACTTACTCAACCTCTTCGGTGCTGGCTCACAGCTGCCCGAGACGTGTAAGATCCAGATTTTATCCCCAGGGAGTTTACGGTTCTAGGAGGGACACAGACGGATAATGCAAACAGACACCGATGGAACAGTAGAAAAGAGACAATAAAAAGTATGCGGTGGAATTGTCTATGTCGCTGGACTCCCATGTAGTCGATGGCGGTTCAAGTCCTGGACCTGGTGGCTTAAACGCACACTGGGCGTGTGTGTGTGCATGCCCAAGATCCCAAGAGGAGAATGGAGGAGAAGGGACTGCAGCGTGGCCATCCCCCCTGGGGGTGATTTCTCGCTTTTTGTCTTTCTGTCTCTTTACCGACTGTCCGCACTCTATGGCAGAGACGGAAAGGCTGGAAGACATACAAACATTAGAAATTGTTATGGATACTAGAGCCAAAATGGAGAGTGGGGGAGGGGAAGAGCATAGGAAGAAAAGTCTGGGGAAAAAATGGAGAGGTAAGACATTCGTGGGAACGCGAATATTGTTTATTATTTGTTGATGAGGATGTGCGTATGTTCTCAACGGGGCTGGACCGAGGTGTGTCATGCTGAGTAAAGTCTCTTTACAGTCTAAATGATGTATAGCGATTAAATGTATAAATAATAAAAATTTAAAAATTAAAAAATACGCCATTGATACACCCGTTGGCCACCCTGACTCTCCTGGTTCAGGAAGCATCATTTTTGCTTGGACTATTGCAGTAGCCTCCAGCTGGTTTCCTCCCCTAGCCGCCATCCTCTGCCACTGAGGTCTTCCTGGAATGCAAATCTCACAAGGCCAAAAGGCCTTCCGATTAATTTGGGGGGGAGACCAAGCTCTTCAAATGGTCCCCAGACCCCAGGTAATGTCTGTCCCTCCGCGTCATCTCCCCAGCTTCTGCTCACACTCACTGCACTCATACCGTAGACTGCTGTGACAGGCGCCTATCTGGCTGACCACGGTGTTCTGCCTCCACTAGCTAATGTCCACAGTCACTTCCACTAGGAAACACTCCCGGATTGTCCTCCCCAGTCTGGAAGAGGAGCCCCAGCCTCCATCAGAACACGGCTTTCAGAGGGTGGGATTGTTCTTGTCTTCTCTCTCTCTGATGAGACCATGGGCGCTCTCCATCCGGGTTATTTTCCCCTGGTGCGCAGCACAGAGAGCGCTTAGGTCAGTAAACTGTGGGATGGACCTGAGGTCAACTCTGGGAGCATAGACGGGGACCCCAGACCCGGACCTTTCAATGTCCCCAAGGCAGCACAGATCCCAGACGGACCCTCCCTGCCCCTGCTCTGGCCACGCCCTCTTCCTTATCTCAGCGGGGGCGAGCGGGGAAGCGGCCCGTGACAGCGCCTGCAGAGAGCTCGCCCTCCCAGCGCCTCCCGCGGACCCGGCAGGCGCGGGGAAGCAGGTGTGGAAGGAATTGGACTTGAAAGATGAGTTGGATCAGACCTCAGGAATAAAGTGTGGACCTGTGTGTGTCTAACGAAGGGAGATGTGAAACCGCCCTCTCCCCCGGCTGCTGTTCCCCATGTGCGTTGGGTAGAGGCGCCAAAGCGATGCCATGACGGTGTCTCTCCCCCCTCGGGGGTACCCACCCTGCCGACCCAGAAGCGCTTGAATGAATGGGGGAGGACTCGCGCGTATGAATGAGCGCGCGCGCGGGGGAGCCGGCCGCTGAGTGTATGGCGACCGCGCCGCCTCCTCGGCACCGGGGCGCTTGCTCCACTTCCCTCTCTCGCCAGCTGGTGGCCTCGAGAAGGTGGCGGCGCCTGCAGCGGCCCGAGCTGGGACGGCCGGGGGGCGGGATGGTG
>NW_006198015.1:436351-436823 GCF_000334495.1 Tupaia belangeri chinensis | reverse complement strand
GCGGCGGCGCCGGCGGCCTCCGGAGCCGGCCGCGGCGGCCGGCGCGCCCGGCGCACAAAGGCACCCAGCCCCTGGGGAGGGCGACGAGCGCACCGCAGCCCGGGTCCGGGCCCCAGCTGCAGCCAGCGCTGCGTGCACCCAAGGTGCGGGGAAAGACGCCGAGTGCGCCGGGGACCCGCGGCCAAAGCGCAGCCCTTGCGCGGTGAGCTCGGAACTCGCCGCCCTCCCGGTCAGGCGCCAAGCTTCCGAGCGGCTGGAGCGTGGGCCTCGGCGCGCCCCTGGGATCCGCACAGCAAGGCGCTTCCCGCTCCCCCCCCCGGGCCCCTCGCCCCCTCTCTCCACGCCGGAACGCCAACTTCGCTAAGAACGCTCGCAACTCCAGGCCAGCCTGCAGGGCAGAAGGGGCGCTGCTGCTGGGCACCAGCCGGGAGGACGCGCCCCTGGCCCTGGGGAGGGAGCCGGCATCTACGGA
>NW_006198015.1:435041-436331 GCF_000334495.1 Tupaia belangeri chinensis | reverse complement strand
GGTGGCGTGGGGGCGGCCGCAGACGCCTGACCTGCTAACGCTGGGGATTCCTCCGGGGCAGGCGCTCGCCCTCTTTTATGGTGAGTACTCTCCAGGTTCCGGGCAGGGGTGCGCAGGGGCCAGCAGCCGAGACCTGGCCGCGCCGACTTTGCCGGCCGGCGCTCGCCCCAGCTCCTGGAGTCGGTCTGGTCCGGGTCCCTGGGAATTCCTCCCTGCGGATTGTGGCAGTGAGACCGGTTGATTTGCTAGCAGTCTCGGGGCGTTTGATGCCTACCGTAGTTCGAAGCCCAGCTGCTCCTCTTCGTAGTGGACACAGCCCAAAAAACTGTCTCTGGAGTCACCCCCTCACCCCTGGGTTTGGGTCCAAGATCCGTCAGCTCACAGGCTGGGTGACCTTGGGCAAGGCGCCCAACCTCGATTTCCTCATCCGTAGGATGGGGGTGCTAGTCGTGCGGTTCCGTAGGGGTATTGGGGGACCGTGCGGCGGTGCTTGAAGTTCCGCGGCCGGTGCCTGCACACAGGAAGCACTCCGTCACGCGTGAGCTCGGGGAGTTCTGTGCGCCCGTGTGCCATGCAACTTTCCGGAGCTGCAGCAGCCCCTCGGCGGGGTAAGGGGGCGGTAATTCCCGGAGGGGTCTGTTCGTCAGGGGGATTCTGAGCGGAGCCAGCCAAGCGCCTGGCACGCTGCAGGCACTGGCGAGGTGGTGGCGGTCCCAACCGTTTACTCCTGACGCCGGGCGCCGACGCTGCCGGGAGCCTGTTCCTAGCCTGCTGGGCCACCGACTTCGCGATGCGCACTCGGGAAAGGAGGGCGTGGGGGCTCGTGAGTCCGGGGCGGCTGCCCTGGGAGCGAGGGAGGAGGCCAGAGCCCCGCGAGCCGCGTGTCCGCCCGAGTGGCGCTGGACGCGCGGCGGGCTCGGAGCCCAGAGGGGACGCCGAGCGCCGGACCTCGGACAGGCAGGGGAAGCCGGGGAGTGGCTGCCCTCGCTGCCCCTGGGCAGAGCGCAAGGACTGGGAGAGGAGGACGCTTTCGTGCAGCTGTCGCGAGGAGGCGCAGAGCTGGTGGCGGGGCGGGTCAGACTTGGGGTCGAATTCTGCTCCCACCACCAGTGACCTTGGGCAAGTTCTCTAACCGCTCCCAGCGCGTCCTCTTCTGCGCCTCGCCTTCCTTTTTGCGGGGCTGGGGGGGAAGACAGTTCTAGGAATCTGAGCCCCTGCCCTCGCCTCCTCTCTCCTCCCCTCCCCTCCCTCCCCTCCCCCGCCTCCTGCTCCCCCTGCAGTTCTATCAGA
>NW_006198015.1:430815-431042 GCF_000334495.1 Tupaia belangeri chinensis | reverse complement strand
TCGCGAGGAGGCGCAGAGCTGGTGGCGGGTCGAGTCAGACTTGGGTTCGAATTCTGCTCCCACCACCAGTGACCTTGGGCAAGTTCTCTAACCGCTCCCAGCGCGTCCTCTTCTGCGCCTCGCCTTCCTTTTTGCGGGGCTGGGGGGGAAGACAGTTCTAGGAATCTGAGCCCCTGCCCTCGCCTCCTCTCTCCTCCCCTCCCCTCCCTCCCCTCCCCCGCCTCCTG
>NW_006198015.1:419894-430796 GCF_000334495.1 Tupaia belangeri chinensis | reverse complement strand
TGGGAGGAGATCAGAGCTGGATCTCCCAGCGCTCTGTCTGTCCGCACCCTGGCGTCTCTCACCACCAGTCAAAACCTGCAGCTTCCCACGGAGGCTGATGGGGGATTCCCCAAACCTTCCGCGCCCCCCCCAAGGCTGCAGATAAATCCAGTTTGTAGAATGACAGAGTATCAAAAGCATGACATAAAACACGCATTACACAGGACACACTCCTGGGAGACCCCTACACGCTGATTGATTTTAGTTTTTTTAAACTTCCTTAAGGATAAGGAAAGAATTTAAGCCAACTTTGGTCAATGAGGAAATCCAGCTTACTGGCCACTGCTCCACTGCCTGTCCAGCTTGCATTTCTGTTACATTGTAAAGGCGGAAAGGTTCAGTGGTAGGAAAATACAGTCTGCAGGGAGAAGAGATTGCTGTAAGACCTGGGGAAGAAGGGCCACTCCTGTCGCCACAGGCTGGCCTCTGAATGTGTAAAGATTCCTCTCATCAACCAGCGAAGACCCAAAGGGGCCAAGTTCTAAGCCATTCTCACACAGTAAGTCAGGATTGGCACGAACACATGACAGGATGGCCACCTCACTCCATGAGAAAATGCAAGTTAAAGCTACAATACGATTCCGGGAACCAGCAGTTAGCGTAATGGCTATGTCGCTGGACTCCCATGTAGTCGACTGTGGTTCGCGTCCTGGACCCGGTGGCTTAAAACTCACGCCGGGCGCGTGTGCGTGCGTGTCCAAGATCCCGAGAGGAGAATGGAGGAGAAGGGATTGCAGCGTGACCATCCCCCCTGGGGGGTGATTTCTCTCTTTCTGTCTCTTTGTCTCTCTCTGTCTGTCTGGCGAGCGCACGCGCCCTATAGCGAAAACCTCTCAAAAAAAAAAAAAGCTACAATACGATTCTAAAACAATGTAGCAACTAGTAATAACCATTTATCAGAATCATTTTTTAAAAATGTGAATAGGACAAATCCCTCCCTAGTTTATATCCTCCTCATGGCTGCCATGGAGCGAAATCCAGACACTCCCAGGGCCTCACAGGTCTGGCTACGGTCCTCTCCACCACTTTCTCACTATTTTTTTTTTTTTTTTGCAATAGAGTGTGTGTGCTTGCCAGAGACAGACATGCAGTGAGAAAGCTCCTCCCTGGGGCAATGGCCATGCCACAGTCCCCTTCTCCATTCCCCTTTCGGGATTTTGGGCACGCACACACATGCACGGATGCGTTTTTCAAGCCTCTGGGTCTGGGACTTGAACCACACAGTCGGCCATGTGAGATCCAGCCGCCTTAACTCCCATACCATCTGCTGACCCACCGCATTTTTACCTGGTCATCTCCCTCTCCCCTTTGGTTTTGCTTCAGCCCTCTAACACAGACTCGCTGTTCCCCTTGCCCAGAATACTCTTCTCCTTACTTTTTGGGAGGCTTCATTCCTGTCCTGGGGAGTGGCCAAGGCCCAGGTCAGTGCACAGTCCCTTGCCCTTTTCAGAAAAGGTCCGGCACAGGGACCAGCAGTTAGCATATTGGTTATGTTGCTGGACTCCCATGTAGTTGACCGTGGTTTGAGTCCTGGACCCGGTGACTTAAACTCACCAGGCATGTGTGCGTGCGTGCCCAAGATCCCAAGAGGAGAATGGAGGAGAAGGAATTGCCGCGTGGCCATCCCCCCTGGGGGGTGATTTCTCACTTTCTGTCTCTCTGTCTGGTGAGCGCACGCGCCCCATAGCAAAAAACTCTCCAAAAAAAAGAAAAGAAAAGAAAAGGTCCAGCACAACTCACCATACGGGACTGACTCCATTTGTCCTGAGCTGTCGCCTCTTGTCACACATCCAGGTTCTTAAGAGGTCCTATGGAGTGGGTTGGAGGGTCTTGCACGGGCAGGCCACCAGCTAGAAGAGGTCACTCCGTGTGGAAAATTAGGGGGTGTGGGTGGGACATAGATTGCGGTCACCAGGAGTCATTTATAAAAATGTAAGTACATATCGTGCACGTGGCCTGTGTCACCATGTCTGTACATACTTGACCAAAACGAAGATCAACCATAAAAAACAATACCAGCTACACGTTTTTTATAAAAGCTTGTCCCTGCACAAGCCAACTGGCTTATCTGCTCAGTGCGAGAAATCAGGATCTGCTCTGAGGTTGTAGAAAGCAGTTGTCTGGGGGGACCAGCAGGGGGCGTGGTAGTTAAGGGTGCTGGACTCCCACATGGCCGACTGCGGTTCCAGTTCCAGACCTGGCGACTTGTTTTCTCCCTTTCTATTTCTCTCTCTGGTCAAATTTAAATAAATAAATAAAATAAAAAAAAGAATATCATTATAGAAAAGCAATTGTCTGTGCTGCACCTTTGGGGCAAGGGAATGGTGCACCCCAAGTCAGTTAGAATTTTTGTGAACCTCAGAAGAACTTCTCAGGCCAGGAGTGATTGCCTGTGACCTTTGTTCCACAGATTGAGTTTAGAACTTAATCCTCATTTAAAATGTATACTTTGGGGCCAGCAGATGGTATAGTGGTTATGTTGCTGGACTCCCACTTGGCCAACCGTGGTTCGAGTCCCAGACCCGGTGACTTGAAAATCATGGGGTACGTGTGGCTGTGTGCCCAAGATCCCAGGAGGAGGATGGAGGAGAAGGGATTGTGCCATGGCCATCCCCCCTGGGGTGATTTCTTACTTTCCCTCTCCGTTGTCTCTGTCTTTCTCTCAGGCAATTGCATAAGCTCTAAGACAAAAGCCTCTTGAAAAAAGTATACATTAACTATGAAAAAAAAAGTTGCTGGGAACCAGCAGTTGGCATAATGGCTATGTCGCTGGACTCCCACATAGTAGAACCGTGGTTCGCATCCTGACCCGGTGGCTTAAAACCCACGCCAGGCGCGTGTGCGTGCGTGTCCCAGATCCCGAGAGGAGAATGGAGGAGAAGGGATTGCGGCTTTGCCATCCCCTCTGGGGGGTGATTTCTCGCTTTCTGTCTCTCTGTCTCTCTCTGTCTGTCTGGCGAGCGCACGCGCCCTATAGCGAAAACCTCTCAAAAAAAAAAAGTTGCTAAAAATACAAACTGAGGACCAGCAGATAGTGTAATGGTTATGTCTCCGGACTCCCACATAGTTGACCACGGTTCGAGTCCCAGACCTAGTGACTTTGCTGGGCCCTTGTGTCTGTGTGCCCAAGATCTCAAGAGGAGAATGGAGGAAAAGGGGAGGACAGAGGTCTGACTGCTTTTTCATATTTCCCAAAATCCTTTCCAGAGGGCCTGGCGGGAGTCAGGCCCACAAACATTAAGGGACCATTTTGACCCATTGGTAACAGGATTCTTCCCACATCCTGCCCCTGGCATAGTATCTTTGTGATGTATATTAAGCCTCCTTATCTCTGTTAAGTACATGCTTTTCTGATCTCTGCAACCTTTCTTTTCCAATCTCCCACCTATAACCTACAAGCCCCCCCACCCCATGTCCCGCCTTTGGGGACCAGACCAATGAAAAAACTCTTCGCTAAATTCCAAACCCTGTGTCTCACTCTCAAAACCAAATTAAAGGAACTCCTGTGCCTGATCACCCTGAGAAAGCCATGTTTTGCCTCCTCTTGGACCTAGGCCCCTCATATTTAGAAATAAATCACATTAATTATTATTTTTACAGAATTGGTTATTTTCTGTCAACAAAGAGATTGGTGTGGCCATCCACCCTGGGGGAGGGGGGCTTTCTTTCTTTCTATCTCTGTCTCTCAGGCGAGCACACATATCCTAATAGCAAAAATTTCTAAAAACGCACACACACACAAACCATACAGTAGGTGTAGCGTGGGCATTTCCGCTTTGAGCCCATAAGCACTTCCCCTTACAGCCCAGGCCGGGGTTCAGGGTCTGTGCTAGTACAGGAGCGAGACAGAGGCTGGGCTCTGCCCGCAGGAAACGCAGCACGTGGTGGGGACACGGAGGACAGGATGAAGAGGCATGAGAGCAGGGGCTGCCAGAGTGATGGCCAGCCCTGCTTGGGCGTGGTGGGGAGGAAGTGGCAGCCAGCGACAAAGGTGGGTAAGGCTCCCGGGGTGAGGCTTGAAGGTGAACGCACTTGAGGTGGGCCCTGCAGAAACTGGGTGTGCAAGAAATACGAAGAACCCTGGCTGTCAAGCCGAGGGGTGCTACTTCCTTCCCCTTTGGAGAAGCCACCTGGGGGTGGGGGTGACCGAGCAGGTGGGTGGGCGGCTTGGTCAGATTTACCCTCTCAGCCTGGAGGGTGGATTGTGGAGCAAAGACGAGTCAGGGAGACACACCAGGAAATGGTGTGGGGATCCAGGCAAGGTTGGGACTAAGGGAATGTGAAGACATTAATGCGGAAGACCAACAGGCGGGATCCACCGCAGAATCGGCGTGGACAGAGGAGCCTGGGATGCGGGATAAGGAAGAGGCTGAATTCAGCCCAGGACCAGTGCATTCTGGGGTGTCAGTGGACCACCACTTGTCCCCCAGGGCTGAGAGGGTGGGCGTGCCCGTGGTGGGAGGCTGGTAATGGAAAGGGGTCGTTTGAAGGAGCACCCAGTCAAGGGTGGCCAGAGCCACCCAGGAGCTGGGTCTGGTGTGCAGGACTGAGGCAGGGCTGGAACCTGACCGGGAGCTGCGACGGCAGACGATGCAAGTCCTAGGACAAGATGCATGGAGGGAGGCAGGGACCGGAGGTCTGACCTTGGGGCACTCCATTTGCCAGCAGGCAAGGTGGACCCCAGAGCTGGGAGGTGCCTGGAGAGCTGCTGTGAGCTGTACCCCTCCAGGTGCTGGGGCGTGTAGGGGGCAAGACTGGAGAAGCTCCAGAGTCACCCACTTGGCTTTTAATGCTTGGGAATGTCATCTGTGGGGAAAGAACTCTGCTTCCCCCAGAAACCAGCGAGGCTGCTCCTGTTAGCTGGGCCACAGGGGCGTCCCACCTGCCCCCACGCTACCACGCTGTGGGAGGTGTGCGAGTCATCCCCCTTCCCCACGGGGACTCCCTGTCTCACCTGCTGTTTGTTCCCCCCTGCTGTTTGTTCCCCCTGCTATCTCAAAAATACTCCTGGAGATACCTCAGGCCTCTGGAGCCTCAGCAGCCCTGCAGGTCCTTGTGATCCGGATTAAGCCTGAGGCATGAATAATTTTACTTTTCTTTCAGGCCTCTTGTTTACAGACAACAGGTTATACCAAGTGGGGAAAGTTCATTCTGGGAGATAAATTAGGGGTTGGACATGAAGATTATTATTTTTCCTTCTAGTTTCCCCAGAGGCACCCTCCCCACCTCATCCTTTCACTCTTTGCCCTGCCTGGCTGGGCTTCTCGGAGGCCAGCTGTCCCGCAGAACAGCCCACTGGGGCCAGGGGCCATCCTCTGGGCAAAGAAGCAGCTGTGCGGTGGCAGGGCCTGCCAGGCCTGCACGTGGCCTCCCTGGCTCAGAGGTGTGTCTCTTTCAAATGACCTTGCCGCACATGCTGGCCTGGGCACTGCCCAGCGGGCCACCTCCAGCCCTCCTGCTCTCCCCACTGGGCTGGCTGACAGCTGAGCGGCCACCGTGGGGGCCCCTGGCTCAGTCAGGCATAGGAGGATTCCCATGGAAACCCCAGGAGGAGGCGAGGCTCGGGGAAGCCTCATTGATTCGCACTCCAGGAAGACAGGCGCAAGACGGCTCCACCTGGAACTGGACAGATGGCTCTCTTTGTCAGCTCCCGGGGAAGAGAGGGCTCGCTGGCCAGTTGTAGCTGCGAGTGTAGAGAAGGGGACGCTAACAGACGTCTCTGAATGAAACCTCGGGCGTCTGCTAGCTCTTGCACCGTTGGTGAGCTCCTTCCGAGTGAGCATCTTTTAGAAAAAACGCCCTTCGACTTAATGTTGTACCAGGAACATCTTAAAGACATTCCAGCCCAACCAGGGCCAGGGAGCTATCGCTGCTACCATTGTACAGAGATGTAAACGAAGGAATAAAGGCATTAAATGATGCCCAGGCTCTGCCCTCCCGGCTCATTCCTAGATAGAGGTTCATTCTTTCTCTCCTTGAAAATGTTTTTAGTGGTTGCCAGAGGGTGCACGCCCTTGTTAGAGAAAGCCAGACAGGGAGTGCCGCAACCCCTTCTCTCATTTCTCCATCCCATCAGGATGTGGGCACGCACGTGTTGGCCATGTTTCCCAAGCTGCCGGTGGGGGGGCCTGGATTCAGTCTGCAGTTGGCCCTGAGGGGTGGCTGCTTCAACCAGGACCACGGGCTGGCTTTCTATTTCCGTCTCTAAGGCAGCCTGTTGCTTTTATCCGTTTGCTGGTGTTTGTGCATTCTGTAGCCAGTCACCCACCATTTTTACTAAACCAGGCCTGGACAGAGTCCCGGGGACTCTGAGGAGGGCCACCCAGCCCCAGCCCCTGAGGTGACCCCAGTATGGCCCTTGTGATAAATGCTGTGGTGGGCAAGTACAGGGGCTCTGAGCAAAGAGGTGGGTCAGGGAGAGCCACTGGGAAGCCGCTGTGGGGATCCAGCCAAGGTTGGGACTAAGGGAAGCGGAAGACATTAGGGAGACCGAGAGATGGGATCCCCAGCAGCAGTGGCGTGGACAGAGGAGCCTGGTCCCTGGGAGAGGGGCGCTACATGATGTAGGATGGAAGGGCTCTCCAAGCCAGGTAGACTTAGACAGATGCTTGTGTGGGGCTGGGGTGGCAGGAGTGCGAGAGAGGGCAGAGACGTCGGCGGCATGTCTGGGAACTGCAGGAGGTCGGGGCACGGAGTGAGGCGGCCCACTGAGGGGCATGGCAGGGGCATGGCTGAGAAGCATCCTGGAACATTTTACCAGTGTTAGGGTTTTCTTTCTTCCTTTCTTTCTCTCTCTCTCTCTCTCTTTCTTTCTTTCTTTCCTTTTCTTAGAATAATTTATTTAATTCACTTTATAATTATTATTCAATTTGACCAGAGAGAGAGAAAGGGAAAGTGAGAAAGCAAGCTGCCAGGTCCGGTACTCAAACCACAGTCAGTCATGTGGGAGTCCAGTGCCTTGACCACCATGCCACCTGCCAGCCCCTAGGGTTAAGATTTTAAGGTACCAGCAGTTAGCATAATGGCTATGTCGCTGGACTCCCATGTAGTCGACCATGGTTCAAGTCCCGGATCCAGTGACTTAAACTCAAGCCAGGCACATGTGTGTGCGTGTCCAAGATCCTGAGAGGAGAATGGAGGAGAAGGCATTGTGGTGTGGCCATCCCCCCGGGGGGTGATTTCTCACTTTCTGCCTCGCTGTCTATCTCTGTCTTTCTGGCAAGGGCATGTTCCCTATAGCTAAAACCTCTCCAAAGAAAAAGATAAAGATTTTGAAAGACTATCTTGAATGCCGCAGAGAGCCTGTGGAGGTTTTTAACCAGGGAGCATGATGAGGTGTTTTATTTTTTTATTTTTTATTTTTTAAATTTGCTATAGGGTGTATATACTTGCTGGAGAGAGAGAGAAAGAGAGAAATGAGAGCACCTCCTCAAGGATGGCCGCTCTGCAATCGCCTCTCCTCCATTCTCTTCTTGGGATTTTGGATGTTCACACACATGCACCAGGTGTGTTTCAAGTGGCTAGGTCTAGGACTCGAACTGCACAGTCAGCCATGGGGTTCCAGCCACCTTCACCACCATGCCACCTGGCTGGTCCCCAGCTTTGCAGTTTTGATGCACTGTAGCATTTACTCGAAAGTAGTGTGCAGTCCATTAAAGGATTCCAGGGATACGAAGCCGCATTTGTTTTGCATTCTTTGTTGTTATTCAGACCTGCCTTTGGTGTGGATTTTCCCCAGAGGAAAATGGTTGGGTCCCATACTTCCCTGCAGCCTCAGATCCTTGCTGGATGGGAGGAGGGGATCATTACAGCTGGGGAAATGAAGGTAAACGTCCCCCCACTTCCTGCTGCAACAAGCCCGAAGCCAGAGGGGCAAGCATGTCTCCCAGTCATCTGCAATTCCTGCTTGCAGACCCCGAGCCTGCTGAGCCCAGTCAGACGGGCCTCTGAGACTGTCGACTCCGGGTCCTGGGCCTCTGAGGACTGTGCGTCCTATTTGGGTATGGCTGAGGCTCCTTAAGCAGTGCGGCATCGCCACCGCTGTCTCCTCCATTCCCGGCTGGTGGAATAACGCCCACCAGAGTCCTGGGAAGGACAATGGGCAATTTGCGTTTTTGTTTTCTTGCACAGCTATTACTGAAGCCCCAGAGTGGATCTTTCTGGATAATGTCATTAAGCACCTCCGTCCAAGCATAGCGTAAGAATTAAGTTTGGGTCGGGAGGAATCGGGTGGAGGCTCCGGTTGGCATCGCTCGGTACACCTGCTGCTTACTGGGTCGAGAGATGATGTTATTCCTACCAGGAAGTAAGACCTTGCTGTGTGTCCCCATGTGCCTGGTGTGCCTAGGCCAGTGCCACCTGCTGTGGTAGAGAAAAGAAAAGAAATGTGATGAGCACCCACTGTGCTGGCTGGAGAGAGGGGCGGGGACTCTCAGCAGCACAGCGCGTGGCCTTGGCCCAGGTGAGCATCTCCTAAGTGTTCATTGAGGGAACATGAAGGAGGGCGGAACAGGGGTGGGCTGGATACAGCCGCTCCATGGCAGGGAGTGTTGTGTTGATGGCGGAACCAGACCCATTGTCCCCATCTCCTGCCTGACTCCAGCCCTGGCCTCTCCCCTCTTCTGTCCTCTACAAAGAGCAGAGGTTGAGCCCTCCTTGAGCCTGGTGCCTCCCCTCTGTAACCCCTGCCAGTGCTCTGCCCTGGGTTCAGAACGTCGTGCTGTGTCTGAGTCGGGAGACCCTGGAGCTCAGAAGTGCAGGGACCAGCAGTTGGTGTAATGGCTATGTCACTGGACTCCCATGTAGTTGAGCAGGGTTCGTGTCCTGGATCCGGTGGCTTAAAACTCACGCTGGGTGCATGTGCGTGCGTGCCCAAGATCCTGAGAGGAGAATGGAGGAGAAGGGATTGTGGCGTGGCCATCAGTAATGGCTATGTCGCTGGACTCCCACGTAGTCGACCGCAGTTCGCATCCTGGACCCGGTGGCTTAGAACTCACGCCGAGCGCATGTGCGTGCGTGCCCAGGATACCGAGAGGAGAATGAAGGAGAAGGGATTGCGGCGTGACCATCCCCTCTGGAGGGTAATTTCTCGCTTTCTGTCTCTATGTATCTCTCTGTCTGTCTAGCAAGCGCACGCGCCCTATAGCAAAAACCTCGCCAAAAAAAAAAAAAAAAGAAGTGCAGACAAAAGCTTTCTAGTCTCAGAGGAACACGTGCCAGGCAGAAAACAGCAGATCAGAAAGACACCCCTCCTGGCTGTTTCAGGGTGGACGGAGGTGAGGGCAGGCCCCTAGAGGCCGGGAGATCAGGGCAGCCTTCTTGGAGGAGCTAGAACTCACCCTCATGAACTCGTCAACTCCCAGAGACCCCCACCTTCGAATAACCATCACTGGGGGTTAGGGTTTCAACCTGTGAACTTGGGGGGCGGGGAGACGGCGTTCATGCACACATTTAGACCATAGCAGGATGCATTCAGGTGGAGAAACGGCAACATTGGAGGACAATCACCATTTAAAGGAGTGCTTGGCATTTACGGGGTGCCCTGTGCTGTGGCAGACTTCACAGATCCCCGCTCCGATCCTCGCAAAGGCAGGCAAGGCTCCACGCAGTCAGCGGCTCCTTTCCAGTGAGCCTCAAAGAGGTTAAGTTCCTGCCCGGACCCCAACCAACAGGCAGACGTTCCTCTCCCTTCAGTGTAGGCGCTGCGGCTAGCTGTCCTTAAAGGCCACCAGCAGTGGGGACCGTCATGTGTATGACCACCTTGTCCTCCCCCAGTGTGAGCACCCTTTGGGATCCCTGCCTGCCACTAACAGGGACAGACTTTGAGACATTCACGGGGAGCGTTGTGTCCTCAATGACCCACCCGGGCCACAGCAAGTGCTCCTAAGAGGCCTTCCCTGGGGCTGCTGCTTCCAGCACATTAAAGGTGTCCCTCCAAGAGCAAGAGCAATGACAGTGGCAATTCCAGAATGGCCTTGTGTTCCAGAATAAAGCCATTTCCCTGCGGGTCACCCTCGGGGCTGTGGAGAGGGAGCTATTCTAAGCGTGGGAGGGTGTGCGCGCAGACCCCTAGGAGGGCAGCCTTTGGCTCCATCCTGGTCCTGCCACTTCCTGGCTGTGTGACCCCAGGGCAAGTCACACACCCTCTCTGAGTCGTTTTTCTCTGTTGAACGAAGGGGACAAGATATCCGCCTGCAATGCCTGGAAAGCTGTTGGCACACCACTGGCTCAGAGCGAGGGCCACTGTTCGAGGTCAGCGAGGGGGAGGGCAGATGGCACTTTTAGTCCAGGCTACCTGGGGGGGACCAGCTCTGCCATCTATAGCTTGTGACTTTGGTGGGGCTGCTTCCCCCGAGCCTCAGTTTCCTGGACTGTTTGGAGAGTAGCAGATTCCAGTCCTCCCATCACCACGCAGTGAGACCCCTTGGGCAGTCTGTGCAGACTCACGGCCCTTGATGTTATCGGGGCCAGTGACTGAGTCCTGCCTGCCCGCCCGGACTTCGCACCGTGATTCCCTCTCTCCTAATTTGGCTGGTGGTTGGGCGAGGACTGGTATGAAGCTCTCCAGTGAACAGAGAAAGGCAAGGAGCCTTCCACAACTGTACCGGGTGTCCAGGCTTTTATAGGCGCAGTTATTGCGTTAGGGCCCTTTGGGTTAAATACTTCAGCCCACTCCCCCCCTTAATAATGACTTTACTCCACACATACTCTTTTTTTTGGGAGGGGTTTTCTGTTACAGGGTGCGTGCGCTTGTCAGAGAGACAGAAAGAGACAGAGACAGAAAGCGAGAAATCCCCCCCCCCCAGGGGGGATGGCCCCACCCCAATCCCTTCTCCTCCATTCCCCTCCCGGGATCTTGGGCAC
>NW_006198015.1:413023-419840 GCF_000334495.1 Tupaia belangeri chinensis | reverse complement strand
GCAAAAAAAGGCCAGAGACAGAAAGGCAGAAACCCCCCCCCCCCAGGGGGGATGGCCACACCACAATCCCTTCTCCTCCATTCTCCTCCTGGGATCTTGGGCACACACGCACACACGCCCAGCGTGAGTTTAAGCCACCAGGTCCAGGACTCGAACCGCGGTCGACTACATGGGAGTCCAGTGACATAGCCATTACGCTAACTGCTGGTCCATCTACACATATTCTTCTGCCTCTTGTTCTTCGACCCCATCTCTCCGTTGGATCTCTCATATCAGTGCGTTCTTTTCTCCGGCTCCATAGCATTCCATTCCATGGGTTGACTGTGATTTATTTAGCCTGTCTTCTGATTGGGTTTTCCCAATATTTTGCTCTTACAAACAACGTTAGATACATACGGGGCACGTCAAAAACTCCATGGGAAAGTGGAAGTGAGGTACAAGTTTATTTTGGTGCAAGAAATCCTTGAAATCCATGCATAGTTTTGAGGTAATACACATTTTCACACCGGGAACCTTAGGAAGACCTCTCGTACATACATAGTATGAACATAGGTGCTTTCGTGCATGTGAGAAAGTATCTGAATAAATACTGAAGAGTGGACTTGCGAGGTCAAAACTTGGGAATTTGCAGCCCTAAATGAAGGTGCTACTTTGCCCTCCTCTGAGGCTACACCAGTTTACATCCACTTTATCCGGTGTAAGCCTGTCAGCTACTCCACACCTCCAAAGAGGTGTCACCCAACGCTTTGATCTTTGCTGATCTGAGGGGAAAAAAGCACTTCCTGCCTATTCCCACTTGTCTCTTTTTCATTATGTTTCATAGAGAGCCTTTTCAAAGGAGCTGTTGGTTTTCCTTTGTGTGTGAACTGTTTATTATGTTTGCACATTTTGTATACTGGGTTGGTCTTTTTGTATTCGTCTGTAGGAGTTCATCATGTATTTGTTGGAAATTTGTATCATAAATGTTTCCCCATAGTAAAACAATGCCAAGCGTAACTATGTGTGTGTGTGTGTGTGTGTGTGTGTGTGTGTGTGTTAAATCAAAGGACAGCTTTATTGCAATAGTCAAAGCAAGGAGAGCGGGCAGCTCACGCTGAAAAGGCCTGGTCTCCCCGAGGTGTTCCCCATGCAATTTTTTTTTGAGAGGTAGAAAGCGAGAGATAGAAAGCGAGATAGAAAGCGAGAAATCACCCCCCAGGGAGGATGGCCACGCCTCAATCCCTTCTCCTCCATTCTCCTCTCGGGATCTTGGGCACGCACGCACATGCGCCCTGCATGAGTTTAAGCCACTGGGTCCAGGACTCGAATAGCAGTCGACTACATGGGAGTCCAGCGACATAGCCATTATGCTAACTGCTGGTCCCCCTCATGCATTTTTTTTTTTTTCAGGGCAAAATGAGAGGCAGGGGATCTGGGCACATGATCAGTTCAATGATTGGTTCAAGATGATGTGATCATTTCGTGGCCTTTTTTTCTTTTTCTTTTTAAGTTTTTTTTTGCTCCGTTTGCCAGAGAACTAGGAGACAGACAAAGACAGGGAGAGGAAAGTGTGAAATCACTCCCTAGGGGGCAGGTCACAATCCTGTCTTTATTCTCCTGGGATTTGGGGCACACACATGCATGCCCTGCGTGAGTTTCAAGTCACCAGGTCGGGGACTCCCACTGCAATCCATGGGAGTCCAGCACCTTCACCACTACGCCACCTGCTGGCTCTTCGTGGGCATTCTTGATTGGCCAGGCCTTAGGTAATCTATTACTGTTCAGGTTTCTGGAACCATTCAGCCTGGGGTCTTTGTGCTCACAACCATAGCTTCCATCCTGCAAGGCAGAACTGTTTAAGGTGCTAAGCAAGTTTTTCAAGGGCTTCTGATGGCTTTCTTGAGGTCGACCTTAGTTTCTTAGCTGTCTGATCGTATAAATGCTTTCCAAGTCTGGAGGTGTCAGGAAGGGAGAAAAGTTGATGTTTCAATTCTGTTTTCCAAAAAATGTTAATAAACTGCTGAAGCTATTCATTAGCTCAAAAGGAAAACTAACTGCCTGGGTTGGGACTTGAAGGCATCCTCTGGCTCTCAGCCCTACCAGTGGGGGGCGCCAGAGCGCGGACACTCACTCCCTCCTCTGCCACTGCCTTGCGGCTCCCAGACCAGTCCTGGGCTGGCCTTCAGCCTTCCAAGTTTAGCTTCTTTTATGAGCGCTACACTTCTTGCATGCAAGCTCTTTAATTAGTTCCCATTTTTGCTTCTTATTCTACATATCTCTTATCTCCTCCACTCTTAAAAATAATTGGATTTTATATCCTTATATATTTTATTTTCAAAATTTTGTCATTGAAGTCATACATTTTTATTTAGTAACATATGAAAATGCTAATTCTTTAATTATGGAAGCAATGACCTGAATAAAGGCCCATGATGGCAATTTTAAAAAGTTATTTTTTTGGAGAGGTTTTTGCTATAGGGCGCATGTGCTGGACAGAAAGACAGAGAAGACAGAAAGTGAGAAATCACCCCCTAGGAGGAATGGCCACGCTGCTTCTCCATTCTCCTCGCAGGATCTTGGGCACACATGCACATGCGCCCAGAATGAGTTTAAGTTACCGGGTCCGGGACTCGAACCACGGTCTATTACATGGGAGTCCAGCGACATAGCCATTACGTTAACTGCTGGTCCCAAATGAAAAGTTTTTAGCCAAAAATAAAATAAAATAAAATAAATATATGCAATTGCCAATAATGTTTAGATCTGGTTAATTAGATAAAATGTGAATTTTAGTGTTTGTATTTTCTTGAGATGTTTTTGCTATAGGGCTCATGCGCTCACCAGACAGAGACAGACAGAGAGACAGAGAGACAGAAAGTGAGAAATCACTCCCCAGGGGGGATGGCCATGCCACAATCCCTTCTCCTTCATTCTCCTCTTGGGATCTTGTGCACACATGAACATGTGCCTGGCGTGAGTTTAAGCCACCAGGTCTGGGACTCAAACTGCGGTCAACTACATGGGAGTCCAGCGACATAACCATTACGCTAACTGCTGGTCCCTTATTTGTTTGTTTTTAAATTTGACCAGACAGGGACAGAGTGAGAAAGAAAGAGAGAGGGAGAAGGAAATTGAGAAAGCAAGCTGCCAGATCTGGGACTAGAACTACGGTCGGCCATGTGGGAGTCCAGCACCCTTAACCACCACGCCACCTGCTGGCCCCAATAGATAATAACATAATACAATAGGTAAAATGAAAGATTAAATGACTAGATCCAATAGTTTATATGTATATTTTGTTAGTTTTGTTTTGTATTTTCCCCCAAAAAAATAACTCTTGGATTTTTTATTCATTCTATAGTTTTTCTATTTTATTACACTTTATGTATTTTTTTAATTTCAAAAAATTTTACTCATTTTATTCATGATAGAGAGCATATGTGCATGAATGGGGAGAAAAACAGAGAGAGAGAAGTCCCCCTGTCAGGGTCTTGTCATGCCACGATCTCCCTTTGCCAGCCCTCCAACCTTCCAGCTCCTCTGGATCCTGGACACACTGATCCTGGGATCCAAACCATGGTAGGCCACTTGGCTTCCAGCACGCAGTTCATTTGCTTCCGGCTGCCACCAGGCTGGGCCTAAAAGTTGTTAATATAGGGAACCAGCAGTTAGCGTAATGGCTATGTCACTGGGCTCCCACGTAGTCGACCGTGGTTCGCGTCCCAGACCTGGTGGCTTAAAACTCATGCTGGGCGCGTGTGCTTGCGTGTCCAAGATCCCGAGAGGAGAATAGAGGAGAAGGGATTGCGGCGTGATCATCCCCCCTGGGGGGTGATTTCTCGCTTTCTGTCTCTCTGTCTCTCTCTGTCTGTCTGGCGAGCGCACGTGCCCTACAGTGAAAACCTCTCAAAAAAAAAAAAAAAGTTGTTAATATAGGTACACCAGCCATGAATTCCTCCAAGCACTGCTTTAAAGGTATCTTAGAGTTTCTAATATAAGAAACAGACTTTATGATTATTTTCTAGATATTCTGCAATGTATAAATGAATTCTTAAAATCTGAATTGTCTTAAAAATATACAAAGGGTGGAATTTTGTGATCAATAATTTTGTGACTAATTTCAAGTTCTTCTGTTTATGAGATTTCATATTATTTTGGCTTTTCTGGTGAGATTTGATTTGCGGCCTAATATGTGGGTATTAATATTAATATGTGGGAATATAAACACACTGGTTTTCTCGGTGGTTCCTTGGACACTTTTTTTTTTTTTTTAAGGTTTTTGCCATATGGCATATGCAGTTATTAGAGAGACAGTGAGAGGGAAAGTGAGAAATTGCCCCCCAGGGGGATGGCCACACTGTATTATCTTTTCCTCCATTCTTCTCCCTAAATTCTTGGCACACACACACATGCACCCCGCACATGAATCCAACATGAGTTTCAAACCACCAGATCTGAAACTCAAACCATGACCGGCCATGTTGGAGGCCAGCACCTTAACCACTGTGCTACCGCTGGCCCCATGCCTTGATCACGTATTAAGAACATACTTTTTTTTGTCTTCAAGGTATAGAATTTGATACATTACATTAATTAGGTCTGTCTTATTGCTAGTGTAAATTTTTTTTAAGAGAGGTTTTTGCTATAGGGCGTGTACACTCACCAGAAAGACAGAGTGAGACAGAGAGACAGAAAGTGAGAAGTTACCCCCCAGGGGGGATGGCCACGCTGCAATCCCTTCTCCTCCATTCTCCTCTCGGGATCTTGGGCACCCATGCCCAGGCGCCTGGTGTGAGTTTAAGCCACTGGGTCTGGGACTCGAACTGCAGTCGACTGCATGGGAGTCCAGCGACATAGCCATTATGCTAACTGCTAGTCCCGAACAGTGTAAATTTGGTTTTTTGGTGTCTACTCAGTGTGATCCAATAGTCTGTCATGAGCTAGAAAGGGACAATCAAAATGACCTGTACTTGTCTGTCTTTGTATTTCCTCTAGCTTTAGCTCTGAATTTCAGTGCTATTTGGTGTCTTAGATCAACTGTGGATTCTATTCCTTATTTATGAAATATTTTTTATCTAATTTAAAACCTTTTGCCCTGACATCAACTCTGCGTGCTTACTGTGAAAGTTACGGTTCCTGCTCAGTTTGAGTTTACACTTAGCTCGTCGGTGTTTACCTGGCTTTATTTATTTATTTTTTAAATAATTGTTTTATTTAACTTTATTTATTTTAATTTGACCCGGGGTGGGGAAGAGAGAGAGAGAGAGAGAGAAAGTGAGAAAGCAAGGAGCCAGAACCAAGACCCAAACCATAGTCAGCCATGTGGGAGTCCAGCATCCTTAAACACCATGCCACCTGCTGTCTTCCACCCCCCTGTGCTTTATTTTCAAAATTGTTGAATCATTTTGCTTGGGGGTGTCTCTTCTATAGCACTTGACTGAGGGTTATGTCTCATATCACAGTCTCTGTAGCATTTGACTGAGGGTTGTCTCATTACCCCAGTCTCTATAGCACTTGACTGAGGGTTATGTCTCATATCACAGTCTCTGTAGCATTTGACTGAGGGTTGTCTCATTACCCCAGTCTCTATAGCACTTGACTGAGGGTTATGTCTCATATCACAGTCTCTGTAGCATTTGACTGAGGGTTGTCTCATTACCCCAGTCTCAGCATCTTTCTTTGTTGTAGTTTTCTATGCCATTCATTGCCATGGTTGCGATTTTGGTCTTAGTTTGACTATCATACTTTACCTTTATTTTTTGCTTCTATTTTTAAAAAATGATTATTTTATTTAACTTTATTTATTTATTTATTTATTTTAATTTGACCAGAGAGAGAGAGAGAAGGAGAAAGCAAAACGCCAGGTCTGGGACTCGAACCACAGTCCGTCACGTGGGAGTCTAGCACCCTCAACCACAATACCACCTGCAGGCTCCTCTATTGCTTCTTAAAACAAAATCTTATGGCATATGGTCTTTTTTACGTTGTGTTTTTTTTTTTTTTTTCTGATACTTTGGAAGATTGCTATTTTATTTTTAGTTCTGAAGATAACCTTTACAATGAGGTAAAATGGATTTAATCTTTTATCTAAATTGTAAAATGGTGTCTTCAAAAAGCTTATGGAAACTGTGTATTACAAAATAACTATAAGGGCTTCACAGTTCAGGGAGCTGGATCCCACATAGCTGACTAGGATGTGAATTCCAGCCCTGGAAGCTTGGAGAACATGCCCGAAGCTTGCATGTGCTTGCCTCAAATCTTTCCAGGATGGAGAAATAAAAGAGAAGGGATTGTGGCATGACCGTGCACCATCGGGGGTGTTTTATCCCCCCCACCCCCCACACACACACAAGCTCTGTCTCTCCCTGGCAAGTGTACATGTCCTCTGACAATTAAAAAAAAAAAAAAAAGATGGGAACCAGCAGATAGCCTGATGGTTACACCACTAGACTCCCACATAGCCGACTGTAGTTCAGGTCCTGAACCTGGCGGCTTAAAACTCAGGCCAGGTGAGTGTGCGTTTGTGCCTAAAATCCTGAGAAGAGAATAGAGAAGGGATTACGGCATGGCCACCCCAGCCCCTTCCTCGAAAGATTTCTTGCTTTTGTCTCTCTGTCTCTCTGGTGACCGCACACGTCCTATAGCAAAAATTTTTCTTAAAATAAAAAAAGGAAGAGAAAGAAGAAAAGGGCCAGCAGATGGTGTGGTGGTTAAGGCATTGGATTCCCACATGGTCGACCACAATTTGAGTCCTAGACCCAGCAGTTTGAAAATCATGCCAGGCATGTGTGTGTTAAGTACCCAAAATTCCAGGAGGAGAAAGGATTGTGGCATGGCC